>NW_007248982.1:459198-467814 GCF_000164805.1 Carlito syrichta
GCGACAGAGTGAGACTCCAACTCAAAAAAAAAAAAAAGCAGTGCTTTCAACTAAAAACAACTAAAAAAAGAGAGAGAGAGAACTTCCAAGTGCTTCCCCCACACGCCATCCAGACTTTATCACAGTTGTTTAATGTAGCGACATCAACACGTCGACACAGAAATTGTTTCTGTGTCATCAGAATCAAATATAGCAAGGAGATACGATTCTCAGCTTGGGGAAGTTTCTGAAATTGTTAGTAACCGTTTCCTCTTGAGTCACCACAGATGTCGGTGACCAGGAAGAAGCAAACCATGTCAAGGCGTCACTCGGCACGAACTGCCCCAGGTCACTCCTATCATTTTGTTCAAAGAAGATGCCTGGATTCTTTTTAACTTCCACTTTCAATGTTTCTCACATTATCTATCATACGGAACTCTTTGTGATGGCTTTCAGAATTCAAAGACTTGTGTTAAATACACACACCTTTAGCAATGCTACATTTTTTTTTTAATAATTAATCAGTATTTTTTATTATGGTTTTGTGGGGTACAGTTAAGGGTTAGGTGTACAATGACGTTTCATTCAGGCACCCTGTTGATAAGAGGTGTTTTCCCAGCCCCAGACAGGTATTTGCTACTGTTAATCCCATCCCCCTCCCCCCCCATAGTTTCCCAGTACCGTCAGTCATTTTCTTATAGTGTTACATTGGATGTTCAAGGTCCATTATATGAGTGAGAACATGTGATACTCAGATCTTTGTTTCTGTGAGAGGTCACTCAGTATTATAGACTCTAGTTCCATCCAGGTTGCTGCAAAATTCATGATTTTGTTCTTTTTTATGGCTGCGTAGTATTCCATCGTGTATATGTACCACATTTTTTTAATCCAGTCCTCTTTTGATGGGCAGCATGGTTGTTTCCAGGTTCAGCAATGCTACATTTTAACTGATTGTTCAATCAGCCTTTAGTAGCATCTTAACATCAAATCCCATGATTTCTTGTGGTAGATATTATACGTTGCTATTCATATCGAATGTAAAACTTTCAGATAGTTCCTATATGTCCCTAAAAATGGTAATAAAAGTATATTCTTCAGAGCAATTACCATTTCATCAAGGGATCTTGTTTTATGAAATGCTTGTTTGCCAAAGAATACAATTTACCATTTCACGGAATGATCTGACATTTGTGACATTCCCTTATTAGTTTCAATTCTGTCTAAACTGGCTGTGATAAATATAGCCTACATGGAAAAAATTACAGTGTCACCCTGGCAAATCTATAGAGCAGTTAAAAGAAGTGTACATTGGGCAACTTGCTAGCATTGGGATTGGCCCAATAATTCTGATCGGACTGTGGATACTGCACACAAAAAGGACATAGACGATAAAGACTGTATGTAAAAACAAAGTCCCAGGAAGCCTCAGGCAGCCTCTTGATCTGGTTCTTCATGAAATGCATTTACCTGGCAAATCTGAGTCTTATAGATTCTTATAGATTCTTGGTACGTACCGCTAAGTATTTGTCAATGCAATTAGAAATTAAAAGGCACTAGATTGAGGAGCACGTGAGGGTAGACAGAGGAGTTCCTTCCCAGACACTGTTCTTTTCTCCACTCCCGAGGGGAGGTGGCCGGGCACACTGTCACTACTCTGGCCTCTTTACATCTCACCAGTGTAGACACCATGTTGCCTGTCTATGTGGAAGGCTCAGCTGGGGGGTTGTGTGCTGTGCTGTCCTCTCACTCCCAAGGAAAGCCCGGTTTTTATGACACAGAAGGATGCTCGGAACCCCGCTGATCTTATCATAAATTGCGACTTTCAATTCAAAGAATAAACCCTTTAACGATAAGGCTTAAGTTAACAAACGTGTCACATAAATCAATTGACTTGCATCAAAACTGAAACCAATCTATACAGGGATGACTTATTTTTCTGGGTTGGAGGGTGACAATGGTGGGTTTTCTCCGGTTTTCGGCAGTTGCTGTTTGGTTTTGCAATTTGGGTTCGAGGGGAAGAGTCGGGGACATTGAACACACAACACGTTCCACAATATTTGACACATTCCACAATATCCATTGTGCACTTTAATACGAAACTAGGCCCCACATGAAGAGAGGCCAAGACTTTGCTCACAATTTTTATGAGGATGGGGATATTTTTGCTTTTGATTCTTGTTGTTTCTCCCTTTATTTTATTTCTTCTTTAGTGCAAGAGGGTTTTTGGTGTGTTTTTTTTTAATCTAGTTTCAATAACAATTTGAAGCAAGGGTCGGTTAGCAGAGCTGAACATCACACACTTAGTCTTGCAGGGCATCTATCAGAAGAGAGATGTCACATACTTAGGTGAGACCAAAAAAAGGGTAGGGGGTGAGAAAACGAAGCCTTCCTCTCTCTCCAAGTCAGCTTTGCTTATTAGGATGGTAAACTGCACCTCGGAGAAATCACTGATCGTAAAAGTCTGGATTAATGAAACAGCCGCATGTTCCCACCGAGAGCCTCACAAAACAATTCCAGGGCAGATTTTGTCGAGGGCAGAGATGACATGCCCCTCCTTGGCTCCCCCAGCCGATGTGGCTGGCCCTCAGCGGCAGTGCGGAGGTGTGGCAGGTGTGACCTCCCTGTAGAGCCACATGGGGGTGGGGAGGGAGGGGGTGCAGGGCCCAGCACTTCGCGAGTTTATTTGAGCTAGAAGGTGCTAAAAACATTAACAATAGACTTGCTTTTTCTCTTTTAGCCCAGGAAACACACATGACCAATTGTCAGATGCAATTTGAGTAAAAGATGCAGAAATGTTCTCTGCATGGGCGTGAGAGTGGGGTGGAGGGAAGGCGATTCTGAGCTTTTGGGAGCGCCTGATTTACCATTTAAAACTGCATGCCTGGGAATCCTTTGATGTGTCATTTGTAAGGTTATGAGACTGGATAGTAACTGTTGAACAAGAAAAGCTCCCCGCTCTGCCATAAAAGTAATTATTTGATTCCACCAATGGGACAGGGTAAGTACTCTGGCCCCCTCCCCTTCAACTCAATTTTAGCCTTGATTAACTTGAACATAATTAAAGTAAGATTGACTCATTAACTCCACCATGTGTGCATGGGTGTGGGAGTGAGTGCATGTGTGTGTGCATGCATATGTGGGTGGGCAAAGGCATTTGTACGTGTGTGTGCACGCGTACACACACACACACACACACACACACACACACACACACACACACACGCCTTTGGTGGGGGTTGGGTGGGCCACCTGGACACAGTCCTGTTTTCTTTTATGGAGGCGCCCTCATGTGGCTACTGGAAATATTGCACCACAAATGCTGCCTGCCCACTGGGTCATGATTGTTTATGTTGCTGTTTTTCTACGTCGACCATCCAAATTCTCACTTGGATAAATAGAAATTCCCGCTAATAAATGTCCCCGCATAAAATAAAAACATCTAACTAAATAGACACAGTTTTTTCATAAAATATCTGACTTGTGGTTTAAAAGTTGAGATGCAAAGCCGGGCTCCGTGGCTCAGCCAGTAATCCCGCGCCTTTGGGAGGCTGAGGTGAGTGGATTGCCTGAGTCCGCGGGTTCGAGACCCGCCTGGGCAGCGAGACCTCATCTCTACAATAAATCAAAAAATCAGCTGGGCGTGGTAGCGCATGCCTGTAATTCTGGCTACTCGGAAGGCTGAGGCGGAAGGATCGCCGGAGCCCAGCGGGTACAGGCTGCGGTGGCCGGGAGCGGCCACTGCACTCCAGTCTGGGCGACAGAGTGAGACTCCGACTCAAAAAATAAAAAATTAAAAATAAATAAATAAATAAATAAAAGTTGAGATGCTGGCCGAGCGCAGTGGTTCACGCCTGTAATCTCAGCACTTTGGGAGGCGGAGGCAAGAAAATCGCCTGAGCTCGCGGGTTCGAGACCAGCCTGGGCAACATAGCAAGACCTTGTCTCTACAATAAATCAAAAAAATTAGCTGGGCATGCTGGAGCACACCTGCAGTTCCAGCTACTTGGAAGGCTGAGGTGGAAGGATCGCCTGAGCCCAGCAGGTCGAGGCTGCAGTGGCTGTGAGCAGCATGCCACTGCACTCCAGCTTGGGAAATAGAGTGAGACTCTGACTCAAAAAAAAAGAAGTTGAAATGCCTAAGGACTAATGCACCGAAGCCACCTTCCCAACCAAATTACTTAAGGAGTGCCTACGTGTGCAGAGGCTGTAGCTGGATGGTGTGTGACTCTCCTGGGGCTTCAGGAACAAATGACCACACCCGAGCGGCCTAAAGCCCAGAAGTGTCTTCTCTCCCAGTTCAGGAAGCCAGAGCCCAAGACCAGGGAGGGTGTGTGCCAGGTTGGCCCCCTCGGGAGACTCCAAGGGAGGAGGCTTCCTGCCTCTTCCAGCTTCCCCCGTTCCAGGCGCTCCCTGGCGGTGGCCACATTGCCCCAGTCTCTGCCTCTGTCTTCGTGGGGTCATCGCCTCTGTGTCTGTGTCTCAAGTCTCCCTCCTCTTTCCTCAGTAAAGACAACTGCCATGGATTTAGAGGCCACCTAAATCCAGGATGATCTCATCCCAAGACCTTAACTTCATTCCGCCTGTGAAGCCCTCTCCCCCATAAGGTCACACTCCTAATTCTAGGACTTGGGACACCGATGTGTTTCCTGGAGTCACTGTCCCACTGCAAAGGACTTGGGGATCTCACAGAGAGACTGGGGTAATTGGCGTGAGTGGTCCGTGGTGGCGGAATGGTGCAGGAGAATAAGCCCAATGGCTGGGCCCAGAGCAAGCCACACCCTCATGCGAGCGGTGGGCTGCGGGACTCCTCGTGGGCTCTCTGGACATGAAGTCCTCTGCCCAGTGGCTTGTCCGTGCCTACTGGGACAATTCTGACCTGGGAGGTTCTCCACAGAGCAGCCGTGTCCCTCAATGCAGCCTCTGAGGACTCTGGGCTGTGGGGTCTGGTGTTCTCCCCTCCCTTCACTCCTACTGTGTCTGTCGGGCCTGACGAGTGGACAAGATGGCCGGCCCAGTCCCTGGCAGATGGAACAGATGCAGCAGATATTGCCGGAATGCGTGAGAACAGGGAACCTGGAGCAGGCTGCCGACTGTGGGGGTCAGCAGGCTACTCTCTACCTGCTCCTCACTGGCTCAGGCTCCCGGGGACATGACTGGCTCTCCCCAAGGCCTAGGCTCTGGGCATGAGGGACAAGAAGACATGGATGCTGCCGTCCTAATCGCAAGAAAACCACGCCAGGGCAGGGGCCACATCTGATGGCCCGTGGCCTCCTGGAGCCAGGGGCAATATGGAAGGGAACAGGTGACACTTCAGGTGACAGGTGATCCCATCAGGTGATAGGTTACCTATCAAGTGACAGGTGATCCTACCAGGTGATCCCTCAGATGACAGGCAGCACACCAGGTGACAGATAATCTGTCAAGCGATAGGTAGTCCCATCAGGTGACAGATTATTCACCAGATGACAGGTCATCTGTCAAGTAACACATCAGGTGACAGGTGATCCCATCATGTGACAGGTAGCCTATCAGATGACTGGTAACTTATCAGGTGACAGGTGACCTCATCAAGTGACAGGTAACTCATCAGGTGACAGGTGATCCTATCAGGTGACAAGTAATTTATAAGATGACAGGTAACCCATCAGGTAACAGATAATATGTCAGGTGACAGGTAGTCCCATCAGGTGACAGATGACTCACCAGGTGACAGGTGATCTCATCGGGTGACAAGTGATCTGTCAGGTGACAGGGGAGCTCATTGGGTGACAAGTGATTCACTAAATGACAGTTGATACCATCAGGTGACAGGTGATCTGTCAGGTGACAGGTAATCCCATCAAGTGACAGGCGATCCACCAGATGACAGGTGATCCCATCAGGTGACAGCTGAGCTGTCAGGTAACAGGCAATCCCATCAGATGACAGATGATTCACCAGGTGACAGGTGATCTCATTGGGTGACAAGTGATCTGTCAGGTGACAGGGGATCCCATTAGGTGACAACTGATTCACTGAATGACAGGTGATAACATTGGGTGACAGGTGATCTGACAGGTGAAGATAATCTCATCAGATGATAGGCAATTTATCAGGTGACAGGTGATCCAACTGGGTGACAGGTGATCTATCAGGTAACAGGTAATCCCATCAGATGACAGGTGATTCACCAGATGACATGTGATTCACCGGGTGACAAGTGATCTGTCAGATGACAAGCAATCCTATCAGGTGACAAGTGATCCCATCAGGTGACAGATTATCTGTTTGGTAACAGGTAATCCCATCAGGTGACAGGTAGCCCATCAGGTGAGAGGTGACTCTATCAGGTGACAGGTGACCCTATCAGGTGACAGGTGATCCATCACATGACAGGTGATCCTACTGGGTGACAGGTGACATCAGGTGGCAGACAATCCCATCAGGTGACAGTGATCTTTCAGGTAACAGGTGAGCCTTCATGCTGCAAGACAGACAGACATCAACAGTCCTGCAGCACTGTGGGGCACCTGGGAAGGCCTCTGCTCTGTGTCAGGTGGGTCTACACAAACCTTCCCCGAAGTTGAGAGAGCTGAGGGACAGAAGACAGAGACTGACAAATCCAGTTTCTCAGAAGGAAACACTTCCTAGAGATTCAGAAACAGAAGCCGTGTCTTGGACGGCTTTGAGATACTGAATCCCAGCACCTGCCCTCCAGAAAATGCCCTTTGTGCAGCAAGCTGTAGGGTAGCACAGGAACAGCTAGTCACATCTGGCTTTCCTGAGAAACTCTGAGGGGTGTCAATGCTGCAGAAACACCTGGTGCATCATCCTGGCGGCTCCACTTAAAGACAGCACCACCCGTGCCGTGAGACAGGCTGTCCTCCAGCACTGCTGGCCCCATCCACTCCCTTCACACAGGCCCAGCTCCAGAGACCTGTTCCGTCCATTCGCTGCATTTCTCCCACATCGGGAGGGGTTTTCCCTGGTCCACCACTAGGCATAGACCATGGACAGTGGTCCTGGGGCGGGCCCACTACTAGCCAACCAGCTGTCACTCATGCCATACAAAGCAGCACGACGAGGCCGCTGACCCCTCAGAACTGCCCACATCCAGGCCAGGTCCACTAGTCTCCAAGCCCACACAGTTGCCCTGTGCTCAGCACCAAGTCCAGACTCCAGTCAACCCCTGGCCCCAACAGCAGACCTTACCTCTTTCTGGGACACGCAAAATCCTCCCCTCCCTCAAACTGGTTTCCTATCTGCAAGCCCACACCTGGCTCAGGCTGCTCTTGCCTGGACAGCCTGCTCACCTCCACCTACCTCCACCCACCCAGGAGCTCCCTGGTCCCCCACCAGCAGGTGTCTTGCTCTGAATCCTCCCCTACTGACTGTTTGAACACAAGTGTCGCCCTTAGGACATGAGCAGCAGGGGCCTGACAGAAGGGGCTGGGGTCATTGAGCCTGTCTTGTCCCCTCTGCAAAAAGAGATGACATCATGTACAGCTCTGGATCCCCAACAGCACTGGCATGTATTGGACACACAGTCAGTATGCATTGGGTGGAGAGATGGACAGATAGATGGGTGGAGGGATGGATGGACAGATGGACAGACAGATGGATGAATGGGTGGATGCATGGAAAGAAGGAGAGACAGACAAATGATGGACAGTAGACAAATGACAGGGCAAATGGATGAACCAATGAATGAGCTGATGGACGGATGGATGAATGAATGAGATGGACGGATGGATAGATGGATGAACTGATGGCTGAATGGGTAAATGGGTGGATGAATGGATGAACTGATTGTTGGATGGACAGATGAACAAGTGAAGGGATGGATGAATGAATACATGGATGAACTGATGGCTGAATGGAAGAATGGGTGGCTGAGTGGATGAACTAATGAATGGACAGCTGGACAATGAATGGATGGATAGATGAACTGATGGCTAAATGGATGAACTGATGATTGAATGGGTGAACGGGCGGATGAATGGAAGATCTGATGGATGGACAGATGAACAAATGAATAGACGGATGAGTTGACTGATAGATGGATGGACTGATAGCTGAATAAATGAATGAGTGGATGAATGAATGAACTGATTGATGGACAGATGGACAGATGAATAGATGGATAGACGGACAAAGGGGTGGATGAATAGATGGATGTATGAATGGATGGACGGATGGACACGTGGATGGACAGATGGAGGGGCGGAAGGATGGATGGATGGATAGATGGATGCATGGATGGATGGATGGACGGATGGATGGACAGATAGACAGACGGGTGGCTGAATGGGTGAATGGGTAGATGAATGGATGAACTGATGGACAGACAGATAAACAAACAAATGGATGGATGGATGGATGGACGGATGGGTAAAATTGATGAATAAACCAATGGCTGAATGGGTGGGTGAGTGAATGAACTGGTAGATTGGCAGATGAATGAATGGAAGGATGGACAAAGAGATGGATGAACAGATGGATGAATGGATGGACAGATAAGCAGTTGAATGGATGGATGGACAGATGGATGGACGGACTGATGGCTGAACTGACGGCTGAATGGGTGAATGAGTGAATTAATGGATGAAGTGATGGGTGGACAGATGAACGGATGTATAGAGGGACAGAGAAGACAGA
>NW_007248982.1:468272-469426 GCF_000164805.1 Carlito syrichta
GGATGGATAGAGGGACAGAAAAGACCAGACAGAGGGATGAATGAGTGGGTGGGTGGACGAACACACAAATGACCGAGCATCAAATATCCATCACAGCCCTAAGGCCAGGTTCTGAGTGTAACCAGGTCAAACGGGGACACGACTTTCTAGGGGAGTCTCGTAAAGGGCTCGTGACAATGAGTTGGAGCCCAGAAGGCAGAATGCACAATTGCATCATTTCAGGGCATTCACAGATTGTGCAACCATCGCCACAGTCCATGTTAGAACACTTTTATGATTTCAGGAAAAAGCAGGTCACCCGGTTTGTCAGCCATGGACTGAGGATTTGGATCTGGGACGTGGCGCCTCATGAGCCCGCGGCTTCCCATCCCATGAGCTCTTCCCACTGCGCCTGGGCTACCCAGCAGGCCATGCAATCCATACTGGCTATGGTCACAGTGTGGACCCGCTACCAAAACAGGGTCCCAAATGGAGGTCCTGAGAGCCAAAGAAGTCCACCCCACTGCCGGTGACACCCCCCACCAGCCACGTATCCCTGGAAAGCCTGCAGCAGGCAAGCCATGTCCATCCCGTGAAGGTCAACAGCTGATGGCTTTTCCTGTGTAGTCCTCACGTCACCACGTCTGATTGTTATAACATCATATAAACAGCCTGTTGAGCCGGCAGCTGTGTGAAGTTCTAATTAAGCTGAGAACGGGGATCCATTGGCCACAATTTAAGCTCTAGCTTCTGCGTGCCAAGCCACCCGGGTTGCAGAATTCATGAGCCCAGAAGCTCAGAAACTCACACCACTCAGTGTCCCCAAAGGAGTCAGTGGCCCTTACTTTGCAGGGCCAAAGACAGCGAATCTGGACAGAGCCTGCGAAAGAAACTGATCCCTAGAGCCAGTGGAGACCCCAGGAAACAGCTCTTCCCAAAGTTCTGACGTCTCCGGACCCTGAGAGTAAGCAGAGCTCCCTCTCCAGCTCTGACATCTGCCCTCTGTCATTACTAGGGTGCCCATGCCTTCCGTGGGATGGGTGTCCACTGGCCAGCACTGTTTTTTTTTTTAATAAAAGTCTCAGCCGGGCTCGGTGGCTCAGCCTGTAATCCCGCACCTTTGGGAGGCTGAGGTGAGTGGATTGCCTGAGCCCGTGGGTTCGAGACCCGCCTGG
>NW_007248982.1:469971-470465 GCF_000164805.1 Carlito syrichta
GGGGGCAAAAGCCTCACCTTCTCTCCTGGGCCTGGATCGAGCTGCTCTTGAGTCCCTGGTGAGATGGCCCCACCCACCTCCCAGAGTCCCAGGGGAGACCCGCCCACCCTCAATCTCAGGGGAGATGCCCCAACCCACTCCGAGTCCCAGGTGAGAGGCCTCACTGGCACCCCACTGGGACACACTGGCAGGGGTCCACACGGGGCTGGGGCTCTCCTGGGCAGATAGGGTGGGCAGAAATGGAAACCTCTCCACACGGTGCTGTGAGGCTGGCGGTGTGCTCCCCCCTCGCGGAAGCCACAGGCGCCAACCCGCTCCCCCAGGACAGCCTACCACTGGCGCCGATCGCCTCCCCACCAGCGGTGCCCGAACCCCAGAGGTCTAGGCTCCTCGCCTGGGCCTCTGCGCTGGGTGCTACCCCTCGTCCCCAGCGCCCTGGAGGCTTCACCCGGAGAGCAGGGGGCCCGGCCCTCAGTCCTCAGTGGAGGCCGGCT
>NW_007248982.1:470701-473004 GCF_000164805.1 Carlito syrichta
GCATTGGCCCTGGCCACAGGGTCTCTGCGCCCCATGCCCCGCGCCAAGTCCTGGGATCTGGGACGGCCTTCCCTGCTTGGGCCCCTCCATAAGTCCCTGTTGGAAACACCCAAGCACCGGTGCCTCAGCTCAGCCCAGGCCAGGTCCTCCTCGCCTGGGGAGCCCCCAAGGGTCCCGGGACCCTCCCTGGCAGGGAGCCCATCAGGGGCACGGCCCCAGTTATGTTATGGCCAGTCCCTGGACGGAAGTAGGGGGTCCACTGCCAGGCAGGTTCCCAAAACGAGGCACACCACAAGCTGCTTCTTTGGGAGGAAGCGGTTACTTGCTTTTTTAAAAGTGAGGTTTTCACTGCAGGTTTAAATCTGGGTCAAAATACCCCTTTTTAAATCCTCCATTACAGCCGGGCTTGGTGGCTCAGCCTGTAATCCCGCGTCTTGGAAGCTGAGGTGAGTGGATTGCCTGAGCCTGCACGTTCGAGACCTGCCTGGGCAACCTGGCGAGACCTCATCTCTACAATAAATCAAAAAATTAGTCGGGTGTCCTAGTGCGCGCCTGTAGTTCCAGCTACTTGGAAGACTGAGGCGGAAGGATTGCCGGAGCCCAGCAGGTTGAGGCTGTGGTGGCCGGGAGGGTGCCACCGTAGTTCAGTCTGGGTGACAGAGTGAGACTCCAACTCAAAAAAAAAAAAAATTAGCTGGGCATGGTGGCACATGCCTGTAGTTTCAGCTACTTGGAAGGCTGAGGCGAAAGATCACCTGAGCCCAGCGGGTGGAGGCTGCAGTGGCTGTGAGTGTGCCACTGCACTCCAGTCTGGGCGACAGAGTGAGAGACTCCAACTCAAATAAATAAATAAATAAAATATAATATACTATTTTATATTATATTATAGGCCAGGCAGGGGGCTCACGCCTGTAATCCCAACTGGGTGTGGTGTGCCACTGCACCCCAGCTTGGGCAACAAAGTGAGACCCTGACTCAAAAAAATGTGTGTGTGTGTGTGTGTGTGTGTGTGTGTATTTCTCTCTCCACAGAGACCACCCACTTGATCCACATCCAGCGGAGCTGCAGTAGCGGCGGGCTCCTGATCAGTCCCTGTGGAGCACAGAGACAGTGGGACGGAGGACAGGGCCCCAGACCAGGACTGCAGGGCCCCACCCGAGGGCCGGGCAGCCACAGGAGACTCCTGGGGACATATCAGCTTGGGAAGAAGCGACATGCAAAAACCTCGTCTCCTCCAGACCCAGGCCCCCAGATGATCTGAGGCTCCTGTGCTTTCAGACACGCTGAGCTGGCTACAGTCCCAAACAGCCCACCCACATGTCCACACCGGGTTCTTCCCCATCCGCCTGTCCTACGTGGAGGCCTCTGCTCCACACCGTCACACAGCGACCCCCTGTTGGGGGCTCTGCCCAGCTGTGGCACCATCTGGAGGACGAAAGGCCACCCTGCCCTCCTCCCCCCGGGGGCCTCGTCTGCAGGAAAAGGTTAGCCAGACAGCCGGGCCTGTGGGACAGGCGGTGTCCCCACAATCTATCTCTCCTGGCCCTTTCTCATGACACAGACTTCAGAAGTGAGGCTATTGTTGGTCACTCCCATCCTCTCCCGCGGCGAGAGGCTGACAGTTCCATGCCAGGAGCAGCCACACCTTTCTACCCCTGCGTCTCTCTGTGTGGAATGAGCGCGTGCCCCCCATGAACACGGGGCCTCCGTGGTGATGAGGAAGGAAGGGCGACAGTGGACAGCATAACCGTGTGTCTCCCTGTCTAGTTTTTTTTTTTAATATTTCACCTTCCCAGCCGGGCTCGGTGGCTCAGCCTGTCATCCCGCGCCTTTGGGAGGCTGAGGGGAGTGGACCGCCCGAGCCCGCGGGTTCGAGACCCGCCTGGGCAGCGAGGCCTCACCTCTACCATACATCAAAAAATCAGCCGGGCGTGGTAGCGCGTGCCTGTAATTCCGGTTACTCGGAAGGCTGAGGCGGAAGGATGGCCGGAGCCCGGCGGGTCGAGGCTGCGGGGGCCGGGAGCGGCCACTGCCCTCCAGTCTGGGCGACCGAGTGAGACGCCGACTCAAAAAAAAAAAAAAAAAAAGTGTCACCTTCCCTTTCCCAGAAAGATGGAAGGAGTCTCACAAAAGCGTCTGTACTACAAGAAAGAAACGAAGCGTGGCAGAAGAGCGGGGAAGTCGAGCCCCATGTGAGGGAGGAGAGGACAGGATCACAAACCCAGGGACGCGGGAACCGCGCGCGGCGCACGTGGGAGGCGGGCCAGGCTTCCCGGAAGCCGAAGGAAGCCGCCGCATCCTCA
>NW_007248982.1:473431-475854 GCF_000164805.1 Carlito syrichta
GCCTGGATCCCGCGCCTTTGGGAGGCTGAGGGGAGTGGATGGCCCGAGCCCGCGGTTCGAGACCCGCCCGGGCGACTTGGCGAGGCCACATCGCTGCCATAAATCCAAAAATCAGCCGGGCGTGGGAGCGCGCGCCTGTAGTTCCGGCTCCCTGGAAGGCTGAGGCGGAAGGATCGCCGGAGCCCGGCAGGTCGAGGCTGCGGGGGCCGGGAGCGGCCACTGCCCTCCGGTCTGGGCGACAGAGTGAGACTCCAGCTCAAAAAAAAAAAGAATGTGGGCATGCTGAAAGAAAAAGAAAATTTTTTTTTATTTGAATCAGAGTCTGTCACCCAGGCACTCTCACAGCCACTACAGCTTTGACCTGCTGGGCCCAGGTGATCCTTCCACCTCAACCTCCTGAGTAGCTGGAACCACAGATGCACACCACCATGCCCAGATCATTTTTTTTTCTTTTTTGAGTTGGAGCCTCACTCGGTCGCCCAGACTGGAGTGCAGTGGCCGCTCCCGCCCACCGCAGCCTCGACCTGCTGGGCTCCGGCCATCCTTCCGCCTCAGCCTTCCAAGTAGCCAGAATTACAGGCATGCACTACCACGCCCAGCTGATTTTTTGATTGTAGAGATGAGGTCTCACTGCCCAGGTGGGTCTTGAACCCGCGGGCTCAGGCAATTCGCTCACCTCAGCCTCCCAAAGGCACAGGATTACAGGCTGAGCCACCAAGACCGGCTCCCAGAAAATTTTTTGCCGGAGTCCAGCTCCAGCCGGGTTCAGGGTACCCCATAGGTGGAGACAGTGTCAGCGATTGAGGGGAAGGAGAGAGAGAGAGAGAAAGAAAGAGACTGGACTCCGGTCTAGTGCAGAAGCGATGTGTGTTATCGGGAATTACAGCGGGTCTTTTATACACAAAGTCAGATGTGGGAGGGGTATCCCCCACCCACCAGAAACCTTAATCCATGAAAACTTAATCAATGATTGCCTTTAAACCCTTTTCATATGATAATCTTAAAATCCCATAACAAAGGATAACCTACTCTGTGACTGACATATTCTATAAACCTTTTTCATCCTAAGCTGATTGATTTATGCCAAGTAAATTCTATAGATGCTTAAGTATTTACTTTACATTCGAAAGTGGCCCATCCCAGAATGTTTGGAATGTGGCCCAGTCCAAAGTTCACAGTGGACTACCTGCAAGTAACCCAGCCACATTCTTTCAACAGAATGGCTGTCTTCTAAAACTGTATTCTACAATTTACACCTTCAATAAATCCTAAGATCATGACCCAGAAGCCTGTGACCAATACTAAGGCTCTTAGATGTGACACGAGCTTGAATTATAAGTGGTGTGAAAGCCAAAACTGCAGTTTGCGGAAGAATGGGAGCAATGAGCTTCTAAAGTTAGCTTGTGTTTGTCCCAGTCTCAGAGTTTTTATGTTTTGAGCTCACAGGAGCTTAATCTGGTTAGTGCTGAGTAGAAAGGGAAAGGAAATGGGGTCAATAGCTCCCAAACGCATCCTAGTGGTCTCGGGGTCAACGGCCCTTCCTGGTCCCTAACGCTCAGTGGGCCTCCGTGGCTGGCTTCCAACAATTTTTTAATTGATTGTAGAGACAGATCTCGTCAAGTTACCCAGGCTGGTCTTGAACCCCTGGGCTCAGATAGTCCTCTCACCTTGGCCTCCCAAAGTGCTGGGATTACAAATGTAAACCACCATGCCCAGCAGAAAAAGAAATTTTGAAAGAAAGAGTAAATGTTATTATAAATAAGATTGTGTAAACCCCCAAAAGCAACATTTAGAAATTAAGACAGAAAATATAATGTAGGATAATATTAGTAAAAAGTTAGAATAAGATTTTTTAAAAAGCTAAACATAGCAAATAAGGAGTACACACTCAAAAAATTGACAAACAGCATATTGAACATTAAGACTGGAAACCAGAACACTCAAAATAAGAAAAAAGTTGAGGCTGGGCATGGTGGCTCATGCCTATAATTCCAGCACTTTGGGCAGCTGAGGCCAGAGGATTGCTGAGTCCAGTTCTAAAGCAGCCTGGGCAACATAGCAAGACCTCATCTCGACAAAAAAATTTTTTTTTAATTAGCCAGGTGTGGTGGCACATGCCTGTAGTGTCAGCTACTCAAGTGGAAAGATTGCCTGAGCCCAGGAGGTCAAGGCTACGGCAAGATATGATTGCGCCACTGCACTCCAGCCTGTGTTTCAAAGTGTGACCTCAACTCAAAAAAGAAAAAAGAAAAGAAAGAAAAGAAAAACAAAAATTTGTAATGTCAGCTAAAGAGAATTGTGATGAGAGTTTGGGAGGGGAATCCTTCAAACACAATGACCACAACAGTCTTCCTAGAGGGTGATTTTTGTGTGTGTGTGTGTGAGTTGGAGTCTCACTCTGTCGCCCAGACTGGAGTGCAGTG
>NW_007248982.1:476245-500652 GCF_000164805.1 Carlito syrichta
CCTGTAGTTCCAGCTACTTGGAAGGCTGAGGCGGAAGGATCGCCGGAGCCCAGCAGGTCGAGGCTGCGGTGGCCGGGAGCGGCCACTGCACTCCAGTCTGGGTGACAGAGTGAGACTCCAACTCAAAAATAAAAATAAAAATAGGCCGGGCTCGGTGGCTCAGCCTGTAATCCTGCACCTTTGGGAGGCTGAGGTGAGCGGATTGCCTGAGCCCGTGGGTTCGAGACCCGCCTGGGCAGTGAGACCTCATCTCTACAATAAAATCAAAAAATTAGCTGGGCGTGGTAGCGTGCGCCTGTAATTCCGGCTACTTGGAAGGCTGAGGCGGAAGGATCGCCGGAGCCCAGCAGGTCGAGGCTGCGGTGGCCAGAGACAGCCACTGCACTCCAGTCTGGGCGACAGAGTGAGACTCCAACTCAAAAAAAAATAAAAAAATAAAAATAAAAATAGGTTTCAAAAGGCCTAAACTGTACATGCCTGGCCTTTGGCCTAGCAATCCCACTTCTGGGAATCCACCCAAAACAGCAGACAAGTATACAAACAGGTAGTCAGGGGACAAAAGTGTCCCCAGAAGCACAGTCTAGTAACAAAAAAAGAGGATAGAAGGGAAGTTACTCCACATGAATAGGATTGACACTTGGCTGTAAAACACTGATCTCAACATAAAGAACTCTAAACCACTGTGAAAATCATGCTGGAGATCTAAGTTTCCTGACATGAAGTCTTTTCCGGTGAACTTTCTGGGTAAAGACAGACTGGTGTGTGTTCACCAAGACATGCTCTCTGGGTGGAGGGGATCATTTCTTGTTTTCATGCCTGCATTTGTTTCTACAATGATCACATATTGCCTGTATAGTAATTTTACTTCCAATCTTAGAGGTTTGGTTTTTTTTTGTTGTTGTTGTTTGTTTTTTCTTTTTGAGTCGGAGTCTCACTTTGTTACCCAGGCTACAGTGCAGTGGCACGCTCACAGCCACCACAGCCTCTACTTGCTGGGCTCAGGCGATCCTTACACTTCAGCCTTCCAAGCAGCTGGAACTATAGGCACACACCACCATCTCCGGCTAATTTTTTGACCTATTGTAGAGATGTGGTCTTGCCAAGTTGCCCAGGCTAGTCTCGAACCCCTGGGCTCAGGCAATCCTCCTGAGCTTATAGGAGTGAACCACTGCACTCTACTAAATATTTAGAGTTATTAAACTGAGTGCCTCTTGTCCAAGCTGACTGTCACCTGCTCCTTCCACGGCTCCCCTATGACACGATATCCTCTTAAAGGCTTAGTTCTTGATGCATTCCAGTTAATAAATGTGGCTCTTTGAACCAAGAATTGATTGAATACTGCCTATATGGTGTACAGTCTATGAAACTGCATTTCCGTATAACCAAATATCCAGTCAATAAGGGAAGACTTCTTTCCAGAAGAAAGCAAGGCGCTAAACGCAGGGTGAGTGATAGGATTAGGAACTGACATTTTGCAGCCGCTAGTGAATAGTATACCAGACCAGAGACATGGCCGGGTAGTGTGTCAGTGAGCGATAAGTGAACCACCGAGTCTGTAGGGATCACTGCAGAGCTGACCAGAGACCCAGTTGCACACCGGAAGGGTCTGGCTGGCAGTACCCCTGGTGACCACTGTCAGCATTCCCCATGAAACCACCAGGCACATGTGTGGCTCATGCCATGTGGCAAGAGGTACAAGCATCTTCCAGCCAACCCAGGGGACACGCTCTGGGACAGATGTTGAATCAAATGTCATCAAACCTTTAGACCTAACAACACTTTGCCAGGAATACAGGAAACCCAGAAGCAGTAGCCAAATCCAGAGTGACAGGCATTCTGCAAGATGATGGGCTTTGAAGAGGGAGTGAAGCCTTGTTTTATCTTTATTTAAATATTATTACATTAAAATTTTTTTTTTAAATTTTGTTTTCCCCCACAGGGTTATGTATTTATTTATTTATTTTTAAAAAGAAAATTTTTTTAAAAATAATCAATATTATTTTATTATGATGTTGTGGGGTACGGTTAAGGGTTAGGTATACAAATACGTTTCATTCAGGCACCCTATTGATTAGAGGTGCTTCCCCATCCCCAGACAGATATTTGCTCGTTAATCCCATCTCCTCCCCCCCCATAGTTTCCCACTACTGTCAGTCATTTTCTTATAGTATTAGATTGGATGTTCAAGGTCAATTATATGAGGAAATTTAAATTTTAAGTAAAAATAATTTTTCTTTATAATATAGATTTGATATAGTAAATAGAAAACAAAAAAAATGGATATAAATGAATCCCTGTAGAACAAGAGGGGTGGCTATAACAGCTGGACTTCCCTGAATGTACCTTGTTTTGTAGATTTTACTTTGGAACCGTGCACATGTGTAAATAATTTTTTTTAATATGTAGAAGTTGAAAGCAAAAGGAAATAAATGAACCTAACTGTCATCAACTTTTTGCCTTAGCTACACCAAGAGGAAATATTTCAAGAGACTTTAGTGAAAGGATGAAAGAATCCTAAGATGTTTAAGTAATAATATTATGTTCTATATCACAAATGAGTAACCCAAATTCTGGTTACTGTTAAATGAGTAACCAAAATTTTCAGAGCAAGAGGAAAAACCCAGATATAAGAGCCAAATAATGCAAACTCTGTCATCCAAAATTTGAAATTGAAATATGAGTATAGGCCAGATGTGGTAGTTTACACCTGTAATCCCAACAATTGGAGAGGCCAAGGGAGGAGAATTGCTTGAGCCCAGGAGCTCAAGATCAACCTGGGAACATAGCAAGACCTTGTCTCCACAAAAAACTTTAAAAAGTAGCTGGGTATGCTGGCACACACCTGTGGTCCCAGCTGCTCAGGAGGCTGAAGCAGAAGGATTGCACGAGGCCAGGAGGTCGAGGCTGCGGTGAGCTGTGATTGTGCCACAGCACTCCAGCCTTGGTAATAGAGTGAGACCCCGACTCAAAAAAAACACACAAATATTAGTCTAAATTCTTGGTATATTTTCCCTGGAAAACATCCTCTCTCCCTCTGTCCACTGAGAAGTGTCTAATGACCAGTCAGTATGGCAAGCCCCACCCCCGACCTGGACCACACTCCCCAAGGGTGTTTCCACAGCCAGAGCCATCCTTGCAACAGCGACCAAGATCGGGTCCAAAGACAGAAGCAAAGATTCTGAGGCCCTGGGGGTGGAGGTGTGGAACACTGAAAGGACTCTGTCGACTGAAGACGGGACAATCTGACCTTCCAGGCAGATTTTGATGCATGAAACATGATACTCAGGATCACCTCTGTGGCTTCAAAATGGAGCTACACAAAGAATGTTACCTGGTACCTCCGATGTCCTGGGAGCAGTCAGGGAGCCAACTGTCATTCTGAAAACCGGCAAATCAGGGAAGGACGCAGCACATATCACATGAGTATAAACTGTGCTGCAGGGACCCAAAGAGTGGATGAGGGAAAATCTGTCCCTACAGAAGAATTCCAGCTAAGAGATGCAGAGAAACAACTTACACCTGGAATCATGCGATGTCCGAGATTTGCTTCAAAACATCAGGGAGGACGGAGATACAGATAAAACAGGATGGGACAGTGATGGCCACCGTTGGATGGGGTGGAGAGGAGGTTCATTTATGCCGTGACCTGTTTCAAACACATGATGTGGACATGTTTAAGGTTTAAGAGTTTTCATATTCGCTGGGCATGGTGGCTCACGCCTGTAATCCCAGCACTTTGGGAGGTGGAGGTGAGAGGATTGCCTGAGTCCAGAGGTTCGAGACCAGTCTGGACAACTTGGCAAGACCTCGTTTCTACAATAAATCGAAAAATTCGCTGGGCATGGTGGCACGGGCCTATGGTTCCAGCTACTTGGAAGGCTGAGGCAGATGGATTACCTGAGCCCAGCCAGTCGAGGCTGCAGTGACTGTGAGCGTGCCACAGCACTGCAGCCTAGGTGACAGAGTGAGACTCCTACTCAAAAAAAAAAAAAAAAAGAAGAAAACAATTTTTTGAAAATGGACTGAGAGCTAGGTGGCATGGGGGCATTACTAATTTTATGAGGTATGACGATAGTACTGAGGTTATACAGAAGAATAATCTTGTACTGCCAGAGATGCATATTATTTAGAAATGAAGTGTTTGATTTACTTTAAAAATTGTTCTGCAAATTACACACACACACACACACACACGCACTTATTATCAGTTGTTGAACCTAGCTACTTTTCTGCGTGTTGGAAAATGTCCACACTACAAAATTAAACAGCAAAAAAAAGCCAGCTAGAACTCAGTGCCCTGATGCTCAGTGCCCTGATAACCCCAGGGTGCCATCACCAGAACTGGGGTGAACTTTCATCCCATACCACCCGTGGTCCTGGCAGCATTGTTAACAGGGGGGACGCGGAGGCTCACGCCTGTAATCCCAGCACTTTGGGAGGTGAAGGCAAGAGGATTACCTGAGCCCATGTTTGAGACCAGCCTGGGCGACATGGCGTGACCTTGGCTCTCCAATAAGTCAAAAAATTAGCCAGCCGTAGTGATGCAGGCCTGCAGTTGCAGCTACTCAGAAGGCTGAGAAGGAAGGATCGCCGGAGCCCAGCAGGTCGAGGCTGCGGTGGCCATGGGCCACAGCGTGAGTCTCCCACTCAAAAAAAAAAAAGGATTGTTAACAGGCCTCCATTACTCTCCAAAGCCCCTGGCTTTGGTGGATGAGTGACAGGCCACCCTGTCCAGGCGGCTTCCTGGCCTCCTTCCTCTCCTTCCTCAGTGCCAGCACCTTTCTAGGGTGAAGGACCAGAGGGAACAGTATAATCATGTCTGGCTGCTTCCCGCTGGCTAGGGAGCCCCTGGGCCACTCCCCAGCTGCCAAGACCTCTTCCAGCTGAGCGGGAATCACGGGAAGAGACTATCGCCACTTCTTCCAACTCAAGCAGGCGTCGCAACCCTGAGAATCTTAAGCATCTCCCCAGATGCCCGCCCAGAGAGCCCGGCTGCCGACGGCTGCTTTATTTATGGGATCCCAGGCCCCTTGTGGCGAAGAGTGCATTAAACTCAATGGAGCAGCTCCCACGCCTCCTGGGGCCCATAAACTGAAACGGCGTTTAGTTCTCATAGCCAGGGAAGTTACTCCATCAGAGCAATCGAGTCAGCTTCCACAGGCCTCTGGGGGCTTTCTCACTAGCAGGGGGGCAGCTAAACCAGCCAGGTCTCCACAAGGAGGACTTTTGCAAAATAACTGGTTGTCTGTGGCTGAGAAAGATGCGTCACCAGAACAGGAACAAGAACGCTCATGAAACAGACCAATCCCAGCCCCCTCCTGCCCCTATGTCTGGACTTCGGGAAGCTCCTGGAGCCTCCCACAACACGATAAAGCCAGGCTCAGAGGACAGCACAAACACAGCATCAGGCTTCTCCCTGTAGCCCCGCAGCCTGGATCCTGGGTGCGTCCAGAAAGCCACAGTCCCCCACCCAGCAGTGGGAGAATAAGGAAACAGCCGGGTCAGGGGCAAAAGGGCCCCAGCATGTCCTGCTCATTTCCAGGCAGAGCTGTGAGAGACCTGGATACTGGACTGAAGGTCCTCCAACCCTGAGCCCCTGCCCTCTCCCGTGCAGCCAAGCCAGGAAAACGACAAGACTGGAGCTAGCCAGCCCCACCCGTCCAGACCCAGAGAGCCGATCACCACCCCACAAGGCAAATTCACTTTCTCAGTCATGGGAAGATGCATCAGCCCTGTGTCACCCGACACCACCCATGTTACCACCTAATGGCTAGTGGGACCGAAAAACAGTAATTTTTTATGCCGCTTAACAAATGAATTCCATTTGTCCACTAAGAATGGATGTTGATCAAGCAAAACCCAGAGATGAAGGTCGAGGAATGACTGGATGTGTCTGTTGCCCAGAGGAGGCACAGCTCTTCCCACGCCCTGGCCTGGCACAAGAGAGGCGACCACAGGTGAGGCGGGGGAAGCCCTGGACAAGGCCTGGGCAAGCAGAGAGCTCTCCCATGCCAGGGTCGGGGAAGGTGAGTGTGTATCCCAGCTGGAATGCCACACTGGGGCTGAATCGTGTCCCCCTAAAACTCACCCATTGAAGTCCTAACTCCTAGAACGTCAGAACATGACTGTATTTGGAGACAGATCTTTCAAGAGATAATTTAGTTAAAATGAAGCCACTAGGTAAGGCATGGTGGCTCAGGCCTATAATCCCAGCCCTTTGGAAGGCAGAGGCGAAAGGATTGCCTGAACCCAAGTGTTCGAGACTAGCCTGGGCAACTGGGTGAGATCTCTTCAATACATCAAAAAATTAGCCGGGCATGGTGGCGCATGCCTGTAGTTCCAGCTACTTGGAAGGCTGAGGCAGAAGGATCACCTGAGCCCAGCAGATTGAGGCTGCAGTGGCCGTCCAACTCAAACAAAAAAAAAAATGGGAAGGAATGTCTGGCTGTGGCCTCATTCCTGGCATCCCATAGTTTCTCAGAGAATTGTGACAGGCCATTGATGTTGGCCAGAGAAATGCTCAAGTGTTTTACTACGATTGCCATCTTTTTCCGGAAGGACTCCATGAAGCAATCCCTTGAAAGTGTTGGCCCAGACCGGGTGTGAGACGATTTTTACTTTACCTGCGCACTGGGGAGCCACATAGTTTCTTCCAAGAAGCTGGAACTATAGGCATACGCCTTCACGCCTGGTTAATTTTTTGATTTATTGTAGAGACGAGATTTCGCCATATTGCTCAGGCTGGTCTTGAACACCTGAGCTTGTGCAATCCTCTCATCTCTGCCTCCCAGAGTGCTGGGATTACAGGCGTGAGTCACTGAGCTCAGCTTCATTCCTTCCTTTTTGTGCCTGGTCTGAACCACAACTCCCAGGGTCACCTTGGCCGTGGTGATGCCTCCTCCAAGAGCCGGCCTTTGGGGGCCTGGTGGGCCTTCGCCCGCAACCATGATCATAAAAAATATGGCAAAGTTTCAACATGTGGTCATGACAAGAGAGATTGTGGAGTGTGTCTGGAGACACTTTTGTCACTCCCAGGTTATCCCAGAGCTTGGCTCACCCCCACATTCCATCGCTGGAGCCTCCTTCGCAAGCCAGCCCCCCGAAAGGAGGGTCACTAGTCGCCCACCCCCACTAATACCCCGCTGTAAACAGCAACATTCACGGGACAAGTGAGGACAGGCCAGAGGGGTGGGAAACTGGGCACATCAGGTACCCCAGACCAGCTGGCAAGAACATAGCACCCCAGAGTGATCGTTTGTGTGTGACTGAGAGTTGGAGGGTCAGAGGGCAAGAGCTGCAAATTCCCAAGGCCTGGAAGGGGCCCAGGGCCCACCCATGTCACGGATCAAAGCAAAGCTACCCTCTTTCATCCAACCTGACCACCCTGGAAGCTCCAGAAGTGAGAAAGGAGAAATCAGGTGCCAAAGATCAGCCACCTGCTTTGGTCATCGGCCAGCAGCATATTCTTGCCCCTGCAACCTGGCAGAAGTCAGTCTGAAGATCCCCCCAGACAGCAGGCACCAGCTGGTACCCAGGGCTGAGATTGGCAGGGCAGTGAGCCCAGCCAGGCCAAGTCAGACACCATGAGGGTAGCTTGCTTGGTACCGGAGATCTTCCAATGGTTGCAAGGGACAGCTGACATTTACTCCTGCTCTCACCCCAACCCCAAGGCAGCAGGACGGCTCCACCAGCCACCAAAAGGGGGCAGGAACAGAAATACACAAAAAAGAGGACAGGCACTCGCTGGCTGCCAATTATGACACTGGTCAAAAGCAGCTCACATGGTCCATTCACACAGTGGAATATCTAGCCTTCGAAAGGAAGGAAATTCTGCTGGGCGGTCTCACACCTGTAATCCCATCACTTTGTGAGGCCAAGGCAGAGGATGGCTTGAGGCCAGGAGTTAGTTAAGACCAGCCTAGGCAACATAGCGAGATCTACAAAAAAATTTTTTTAATTAGCCAGGTGTGGTGGTGGGTGCCTGTAGTCTCAACTACTCGGGAGGCTGAGGAGAGAGGATCGCTTGAGCTCAGGAATTTGAGGGTGCAATGAGCTATGATCACATCACTGCACTACAGCCTGGATGATAGAGCAAGACTGTCTCTTAGGCTCATGCCTGTAATCCCAGCACTCTGAGAGGCAGAGGTGAGAGGATTGCCTGAGCTCAGGTGTTCGAGACCCGTCTGGGCAATTTAGCGAGATCTTGTCTCTATAATAAATCAAAAAATTAGCTGGGCGTGATGGCGCATGCCTTCCACATAGTAGTAGTTCCAGCTACTTGGAAGGCTGAGGCAGAAGGTTCACTTGAGCCCAGCAGGTGAAGGCTGCAGTGGTCATGAGCATGTCACTGCACTCCAGTCTGGGCAGCAGAGTAAGACTCCAACTCAAAAACACAAAGAAAAGCAAGGAAATTCTGACACAGGCTATAGCCACTATGGATGAGCCTTGAGGACATTGTGCTGAGTGGCATAAACCAAACATAAAGGGACAAATACCAGAGGACTCCAGTCATAAGAGTTTTCAGCTTGGGTTTCAACTTGGAAAGATGAGACAGTTCTGGAAATGGATGGTGGTGATGATTGCTCAACACAATGAAATGTATTTGATGACACTGAATTGGTAAAAATGGGCCAGGCGCGGAGCCTCATGCCTTGTAATCCCAGCACTTTGGGAGGCCCAGGTGAGAGGATTGCCTGAGCCTAGGGGTTCAAGACCAGCCTGGACGACTTGGCAAGACTTCATCTCTACAATAAATCAAGAAAAATTAGCCGGGCATGGCAGTACACACATGTAGTTCAAGCTACTTCGTAGGCAGGCAGAAAAATCACCTGAGTCCAGCAGGTTGGGGCAAACTGAATAGAATGATAAATTTTATGTCATATATGAGTTACTAGGATTTACAATGGAATTTTTGGGGTTTTTTTTGTTGGAGTCTCACTCTGTCTCCCAGGTTGGAGTGTAGTGGCACGTTCACAGCCACCGCAGCCTCGATCTGCTGGTGTCAGGTGATCCTTCTGTTTCAACCTTCCAAGTAGCTGGAGCTACAGGCACACACCACCACATCTGGCTAATTTTTTGACTTATTGTAGAGACGAGCTCTCACCAAGTTGCCCAGGCTGGTCTTGAACCCCTTGGCTCAGGCAATCCTCTTACCTTGGCCTCCCAAAGTGCTGGGATTATAAGCGTGAGCCACCGCACCCGGCCTCAACGAAATTTTTTTAAGCACTTCATGGCCAAGTTTGGACATAGGTGCAGCTGGGTCACCTGAGAAGGCTCAGAGCCATGAGAAGCCTCTTCTCCCAGGCAAAGTCATTCACCCATTCCTTGTCACTGTCTCTTCACCATCTATGTATGTGATAGCCTCCGTGCAGAGCATCGGTCTGGATGTTTATAGCGCCCTCCCACCATCACACAGGTGGGATGTGAGCAGGCAGCCGTGAGTACTCCTGTATCCCAGCGGGATGAAGGGAAGGGCCAGGGCGGGGATTGGGAAAAAACTGCAGTTCAGCAGGTGAGGAAGAGGCTAAAAGCATGGGGGCTGCCCAGGGAGGGGTCTGGGCCCCAAGGCAGGTCTAGAGGTCACTTCTTTGACGATGAGTGGGGGATGGGTGCCTAAGCCCTGCTGCCGCCTTGGTGGTGGGTGAGGGTCTGATAGGGCCAGCCCAGCATCTCACCCTGCGGTGAAGACGTGACAACTACAGGTCAAGATTATGACCTCGGGTGAGGTCTGGTTCCTGCTCTGTCACTGCTGACCTGACTCTGGCAGCCCTGGGTGGTTCACGCCGGCCCGGATGAACTGCGTGGTCAACACTGCTTCAACCCAGCAGGCAGAGACCATGGGGTGTGGATGAGGATGGAGTGGCAGAGCCTGAATTCTGGAAAAGTCCCCTCAGCAAGCCTTGGGGCAGGAGTGGTGGTCTTGGAACCCACAGGTAGAAGTTACCTACACCTGTTCTGTCTCAGCCTGAGAGGCTCCAGAATGTCTGAATGCCAGCAATCTCACCTGAATCAACTGGGCTGGGGACCCAAGGAGAGAGCAGGAGAAAGGAGGTGCACCCCAGGGCCGCCTCCCAGGACAGTCGGCAGCCACAGGAGCCTGGGCCAGTGCGCACATGGAATCCACTTGGCAGAGGGGCCCCAGCCAGTCGCAGGCTCTGGAGAAACAAGGCCGAGACCAAAGGGGTCATTGATGAGGTGCAGGTGAGGGGTGGGAAGCTTGCCTAGCAGGAGGCTGAACATCAGTCTTCAGGCTGAGGTGACCGCACCCCAGTTCTCCCTGGTTGTGAATCTGTTGGAGGTGTCCATATGGTGGAGCTTTAGGATGAAATTTGCCCTAAATTTGCCTGTCTGCCGAGGGGAGGCAGACCCCCAAAAGGCAGCCAGATCCCTGCCAGGGGCTGTTTCCTGTCAGGCTTTTCCTCAGCTTACCAACAATATGAAAACCAGGAGAAGCCAGGCGTGGTGACTCATGCCTGTAATCCCAGCACTTTGGGAGGTAGAAGCGAGAGGATTGTCTGAGCCCAGAGGTTCGAGACCAGCCTGGGCAACTTGGCGAGACCTCATCTCTACAGTAAATTTTAAAAATAGCCAGGCGTGGTGGCATGCACCTGTAGTCCCAGCTACCTGGAAGGCTGAGGCAGAAGGATCGCCTGAGCCCAGCAGGTCGAGGCTGCAGTGGCCCATCCACTGCATTCCAGCCTGGGTGACAGAGTGAGACTCCAACTCAAAAAAAGAAAAAGAAAACCAAGAGAAACGCCAAAAATCCCAATGTTGCCTTGACTCACAGTAACCAAGGGGCAGAGTCAGGGGTCATCTCCAGCAGGGCTGGCCCCACTAGACCCTCACCCACCACCAAGATGGCAGCAGGGCTTAGGCACCCATCCCCCACGCATCGTCAAAGAAGGGACCTCTAGACCTGTCTTGGGGCCCAGACCCCTCCCTGGGCAGCCCAGGCTTTTGGCCTCTTCCTCACCCGCTGAACTGCAGTTTTCCTCCCAATCCCCGCCCTGGCCCTTCCCTTCATCCCGCTGGGATACAGGAATACTCACAGCTGCCTGCTTACATCAGGCGCCTCCTGACACCCTGACTCCCCGCCATCCACATGCTCTGGCCACACCTGGGTCCTCAGGGCACACCTGAGGCAGGGGGGTCCCGCCTGTGAATTATGTCCACAGGGATAAGCAGAGGGAGACACACTTATTTCACCCTGAATGCCAACAGGGTGACAAGGACGAGGATGGCTCTCTCCAGGTCCAGAACGTGAACAGACCCACCCTGCCCAGCTCCTGTGTGGATTCATTCGTTTGCCGAAAGCCCTGGGCTTGGAAAGTGACACTGTGATGGAGAAGTGTACTCCTCAGAGGGCAGACAGACCGCCACGGCTACCCTGCCTGGGGCCAGCTCACCCAGGTGCTGAAAGCCCTGGGACATCCCCAGCCTGGGACCCTCCAGGGACAAGCTGGCTGTGACCCACCCGCTTGTCTGCTCCTTCTGACATGCCACCTGACGCAACATGCCATCCAACACAGGCTGGGGGCACCCGGCCTGCTAGGGTATTGTGGGAGTGGCTGGACACAGAACCAACAGTCACCTTTGGATGAGATGGCGACCAGAGAACATGGGAAGATGAGGACGAGGTACAGCACCATCCACCAGATGAGGCCGCCCAGCTGGAGACTCTGAGTGGAGTTGGACACAGCCAGACGGCGCCTCCCAGGGCAACCAGGACCAACGGGCACAGTGGAAGGAACATGAATTGGAATCCCAACTGGGGATCTTAGGGTTTTCTCCAGGAGGTTTTCAAACTAATACCTTATTTTGGCAAAGGTACAAACACAAAGACAAAAAAGCCCGTAGGTGGTCATTCTCATCATAACCCACATTTCCAGGTGCTGAACGATTCAGAAGCTCAACCCTGTAGGTGACATCATGCTGCCTCCCCACAGGAGACAGGGGTGGGAGGGGGAGGGGACATGGGACCTCGCTGTGGGGTTCTGCCATTTTCCATGACTGTGTGAGCATTTCAAAATGTTTCCATTGATTTACTTATGGAAAGTGTGTTCTACAGCCCCTAATCCCCCTGCCAAAGGTGAAAGGTATGCAGGCAGCCCCATGTGTTCTTGACGCCCCCAGGATCCCCCACCAGTTGCCCAAGCCCTGTCCCCTTGCCGCCTCCTGGCATGGAGCCAGAGCCTACCTGCCTTCCTGCCTGCCCTTCCTGCACCCTCCCCCCACCATCCACCGCCACCCAGGGCCTGGAGGGTCACTAAGGTCACAGACTGTGAAGCACCAGCATGCTAGGGCCCTGCCGGCAGATTCTGGAGTGGGCACACACCGGGCTCACCTGCACAGAGCAGCCTCCCAGGTGCCTCGGTGCCAGCACCAACCAGGGCACTGGGTCTCAGATGTGGGGGCAGGCAGACCTCATCTTGCTCTGTGTCTCTCCTCCCCCGAGAAGTAGACACCTACATGGCTGACCTGGTAAGCAGCAGGCGCTCCAAAGACACTGGCTTCCCCCTCCTCCTTGGTCGGGGTCTTGATAAAGTGTCAGGAGGAGCTGCCTGTGGTCACGAGTGGACCTGAAGGCCAAGCCAACTGGGGGACGCCACAGGTCTGACTGCAGCTCATCACACACGCGGCTCAGCGTGTCTGGCTGTGACGACATCTCCCAACCACTGTGGCCCAGTCGTGTGCAGCCTGTTCACGCTCACGTGATGCCTGGGGGTTAGGAAAGCAAGGGTCAAGGGCTACAGCTCCCAGGAAGCAGCAAAACAGCCTCTAAACTCATGGAGCCACCTACCTCCCTCCATCACAATTTCAGCAGCAAATTCTGGGATCGAGCAGCTGAGTGAACATAATCTCTTTTTCAAAATAAAAAATTAGGTCAGGTGTGGTGGCTCATTACTGTAATCCCAGCATTCTGTAAGGCTGAGGTGGAAGGGCTGCTTGAGCCTAGGAGTTCGAGATCAGCCTGGGCAACATAGTGAGACCTCATCTCTACAAAAAATTTTTTTAAAAATTAGCCAGATGTGGTGGTGCATGCCTGTAGTCCCAGCTACTCTGGAGGCTGAGAAGGGAGGACTGCCTGACCCAGGAGTTTAAGGATGAGGTGAGCCTTGATGGTGCCAGTGCACGCCAGCCTGGTCGACAGAGTAAGACCTCCAACTCAAAAAAATAATTTCAAAAATCCAACAGACTTCCAGAGCACCACCCGTGGTAAGTTTATGACTAAGAAGGTGACTTTACCTCCTAAAGTGATTACTGCAGCACCATCCTGTCACTAGAAAGGCCAGGATGAAGGAAGGACACAGCAAGTGTCTGGTTTGTCTCAGTCGCTGGCCAGAGTCAGAGGAGGTGGACAAATTGCTCTCCTCTTGGTCCTCTCAGCCATTGATGCTGCACAAGCTATCGGTTTACCCCAGGTGTGGCCAGTGGGGACATGAGCTTTAAAGTCCCATTTTCATCTTACAGCAACGCCTTCCAGAAGCTAGCCTTCTGTCCCCCCAGACACCCCTTCATCTGTCATCACTGCAAGGTTAAAGAATTGCTTTTATTTTTAAGGAGTCCTAACGGTGTAGGGCACGGACACTTATAAATGACAGCAGGTGAGCTGTACTCAGTATGTTTACGCTTTATTTCTGTAGGTAGCACTGAAAACACATTATGCATTTAGGGTTACAATGTCCACAAAAAAGCATGAAATACCAACCAGTTCACTCCCCCCAAAACCAAATAAACAAAGCAAACCCCTCTGTAACAGTCATGTTAAAATCACAGGTTACACTTGTTGCTGGCTTCAAAGTCTGTGCCACTGCTACAGAACTGTGCCCAAAAAGTCCTAGTTTCAAAACCACTAGATTAAAATTGTTGGCATTTTGAAATCATATCCAAGTTTTTTACGATGCCCTCAACTCCAAGAGGACGAAGGCAAAAGCAATATGAACGGCAGATCTTTGTGTTAAAGGGAAGGAGAAAGTCACTGAGAGGGAGCATGCAGGAAGAAGTTAAGGCAATACCAGAGCTCTACCTAGTGCTCAGGAAAAACAAAAGGTTACAAAGCAATAGAGCATGCAAAGGAAAGAGGTACAGGAAGCTGGTCAGAATCGCGCTAGCGTAAAGTGATTTACTTTTAAGGAGCCAATGTTTACAAATTGAAATAACTTAGTTCAACCTACTTGCTCAAAGTCTGACAATTTCACATGGGTATAAGCCTAATCTATCCTTCCCCAGCATGGCCCTAACCTCGGAAAGCTAGAAAAAGCATTGCTGAGCAATTTTTTTTTAATCACTAAAAAGAACGGTGGATTCAAGAAAAAAAAAAAGATGGAATTTAGCAAAATCTACACAACATTTGAAGTTAAGTTTGGACTACCTGGAGAGGATTAAAATTAAAGTGATACATATATCAAGTGATTCCTCGCAGCTTACTGGGTGTGTGGCCATACTACTTTGGAGAAAAAGTCCCTTGACAGTCACGATTCAATGTGTTATTTACGTTATCTTTAAATTATGCTACACTTTCCTGCATTCTAATTTCAAACACTGTATCGCCCGCCATTAGGAAAGCCATTTCATGAATATAAATTCAGTTACCTGTCTGTACTTTATCGTGCTTCTAAAGCTAGAAATGTTTCAGTAGTGTGCATAGTAGTTGATTGACTGAAAAGAATGACAGAGATCAGTAACAGCTCTACAGAAAAATGCTAGCGGATGTATAGTGCCAGGGAAAAGCGAAGTGAGAAAGTCAAGGCTGTGTCCCAAAAGTCTATCACCGCCACCCCTGAGCCTCCACTCCTGTCTGCTGGCCTGCCTGATCTGACCGATCCATGATCACATGTCCATAATCCTAAGTGAGTGTGGCCTCGGGACAGTCCTGATCAAGATGCCACTACCTAGCACGTGTGCACAACCACACACCAAGCAAGGCCCGTGCGCCAACATCTGCCGGGTGCCAAGGGCACGCGTGCCTGCAAGTCCAGTCTAGTGATTCCCTTTGGTCGACTTCTTCTTCTTCATCTCCTCTCTCTGCTTCTGCTTCTTCCTCTTGCCACCTTCTTTGAATCCTAAGGAAACACGGCTTGTAAAATACTGTGCAGAACAGCAACTGCTTCCCCAGTAAGAGGCAAACAAGTTTGCTAAATATTTCCCCATGTTAAGAAAAAAAAAAGCAACAGAACAAAGTCATTCTCTTTGGCCACATCTAAACCTCAAAACATGAGTTCACCTCATAAATTGCATGCTGGAAACTTTTCCCGTTATTCAGTATTGTACAACCCTGCAGAGAAGGGAGTGAAACTCACCCAAGCACCTGCAACCCAGCCCACAGCCGCAGAACTCGGATGCCAGCTCTGCAAAAAGGCTGTGCCTTGGTTCTGGGACACCTGCCCTAGCTACTGCCTTCGGAGTCCATGGCCCCTCAGCTGCCCACCTATGCAAAGCTTCTATGGAGGGGACCCAAGAGGTTCCTCCAGCACTGCCAGAGAGAGCGAGCCCTTTCTGTAGGCAACGCCAGGCTGTGGACTGGGCTCACTTTTGTGGCTCTGTGATATTCAGCCTGAGAAAGTCCGTTTCTTATTTGAGGATGATAATGTTTCGCCATCACTGTGGTATGTGCTGAAGTCAACAACTGCGTGACTGACTGACCCAGCTGAAGCCAGCGGAGAAAGACACATGTTCACCCTCTGGACATTTTGTCCAAGGAGCTTTCAGCTCAGTAGAAGCTGCCTTAGACTCAGTCTACAGAAATGTGAATGCAGGAAATGAGCCTGATGTGGAATCTGAGGACTGAGATACCAGCGTAAAGGCTTGACTTAAGCAGAGCCCAGGACACGACCAGCAGAAGGCACGGCGGACCTGGGTCTAACATGCAGGCCCAGAGACTGCTGAGGAGATCACATAAATGCATCCTGCCAACTTTACATTATGGAGCCAATGCCTAATCAGGAGACATGGCAGAGCACAGGACCGTCTACCACAAGACCTCTCTGGCTGGCACAAGGCTTGCCCTCTCACACTTGGGGTTTACCTTGGAGAATCACTTTCACCAGATGGGTCAGATGCCTTGCTTTGGTCAGATGCTGCCTATAGCCAACATGTAACTTACTTACGATACACATTACAAGCCTAGCTAACGACCATCACTCTGGAGAACATGCCACAAGATGGAAGTCCACTAAGTGGGGCTCACACGTGTCACAATGGAATGCAATGGAGCAAACACATGTGGGATTCCAAATGTGCCCTGCAGCGCCCATGGCTTTCACGATCGCTACATCGGCCAGACTCTGACAGTAGCCCACAGGAGGGGACGTGCAGTCAGACGGAAACAAGCCTGTGGATCTGCTCACACCCACGACCACGTGTGCCTACAGCCTACGCATAGCAGAGGCTGCGAGCTTGGTGAGGTTTCCACACAAGCCAAGTATGTTTCCATCACCCTGCTAGAGCAGCCCAGCAGAACCTCATGCCCTGTAAACACCAAGCCATCCTGGTCATGTGCTCAGGAAAGGTGCCTCGGAGCTATGGAAAGAGGGAGACAGAGGGCTGAACTGAGCAGGGGCCATGCTGTGCTCAGAGGTCACTGGAACTTGGCTCTGAAGCCATGACCCGCGAGATGGTTCAAGGGGACTTGGGCCATAAATGCTACACTTTGGAAAAGGGCAGTGATCTCAGAAGGCAACAGAGGAAAAGAAGAGGGAAGAAAGCCAATAGACGACACCCTTCAAAAGTGCTACCATGGAGCCAATCTGACTGTGGGTGGCTTCCAAGAGCAGGGACCGGCCCAGTGTGCTGGTGTATCTCAGAACTCCCATATCCTTCCCAGACGTGATGGAGGGATAGCAAGTGCACACAGAGGTGACCTCAAGGGAGGGCCAGTCACAGTACAGAAGGTCTTACAGGAAGACCCCCAACAAACTGCTTCTAAAATTAGTCCCGGGTATAGCTTGGAGTTGAGCATGGGAAGGGAGTGGTTTTCAGGCAGGGAAGGTGCTTGTAAACAGAGGCACATGCAGGACAAGTCAAGGCCATCAACATCAATGGTGGATTAAATCAAACAGTCCATCTGGAAATCCAGTCAACTATGGAACTGATGTCACCAGCATGGCTTCCTGCTTTCTGACTCACTGTAGTTCTTAATTTTTTTTTAAGTTTCTCAGGCAGGGAAATGAGGATGGCTTCTTTTAACCTGCTACCAGACTCAATTACATTTATATGTAAAAGTACCAAAAACTGTAGTCCTAGCTACTCAGGAGGCTGAGGCAGAAAGATGCTTGAGCCCAGAAGTCCAAGGCCAGCCTAAAAACAAAAAGCCCACCTAGTCTACCACTAATGGACAGATCTTTAACTTTACCAACAGTTACCCAGAGCTCAAGAAACCTCCGGTAGAGGAGGAAGTCAGGCTGTCTGTCTGCACCCCCTGACTCAATGTGACTCAGATGTCCACCAGTCAGATGTCATTTTATTCAGCCATCACTTTCAGTCTCCAAGGGAGCAACCAAAGCACAGAGAAACAGAAGGATCAGGGGCTGAGAAGTGGGTTCCTGTAGGCCAGGTAGGCCTGCTGGGGTAGTGAGGACTGACAGCCCCCAGCAATACTCTCTTGCCCCCACCAGCGACTGAGGAGGGATCCCCCGGCAGCATAGAGCCACCTGTGGTGCCCACAGGCCCTGCACCATTTGCCTGTTGTGAAATCCCAGCATCGGATGCAGAGGGACCCTGAATTTTCCCAGGATGGGAGGTCACTCTCTAGGGAGTCACACGAGACACACAGGTGGAGGAGCTGGGAGAGGTATGATCATTCAAACTGTCTCCTTAAAATGCCTTCTGCTGGAAGGCATTTTAAATTTTAAGACCACAGAAAAATAACCTAAAACCAACTGAAGGAATTTTAGCACAAATGACAAACTTCTGGGCTCTGAGCTAGCACACGTTGGGTTATATGGCCACACAACTCCCAAGCATCTGGGGCCCTTGGGAGGTGGAGTGCACCTGCTCCTGGACCCACAGGCCCATCCCTGCAGGGGCCCCCGGGTGACTGGAGTGCCCTGTCACTAGCAAAGCTGGCTGCAGAGATGGACTGAGAGGCGCGACGCAACAATCACTCAATCTGGCTGGGAAACTCTCTTCCTAACAGAAAGCCTCTGCCCTCGGTTGAACTCGCCCTGCAGTAAGTAGTGCTGCCTTTCTTTTATTTATTTATTTTTTGAGTCGGAGCCTCACTCTGTCACCCAAGCGAGGGTGCAGTGGCACACTCATGGCCACCGCATTCTCGACCTGCTGGGCTCAGGCAATCTTTCCACCTCAACCTTCCAAGGAGCTGGAGCCACAGGCATGCACCACCACACTCAGCTAATTTTTTGATTTATTGTAGAGACGAGTTCTTGCCAAGTCGCCCAGGTTGGTCTTGAACCTGTGGGCTCAGACAATCCTCTTGCCTCCGCCTCCCAAAGTACTGAGATTACAGGCGTGAGCCACCACGCCCAGCTCAGCACTGCCTTTCTACTAACTTTAAACAAAGGGAAATGAAGGGAAAATAAGCTCAATTCTGTGGGTCATTGTGTGCAGAGATCAGAAATGACTTCACGTGGGTGTACTCTGGAGGGAGCTCAGGCCAGGCTGTTCCCCCATCCCCCTCCCACCAGCTCCCAAAGACACACCCCTTGGAGGACCCTCACCTCCAGGACCCAAGGGACCTGAAGGACAGGCAGAGGGAGGCCTCTTCTCCCAAGTCCTCCAGACCTCCAAGCATGTTGGCGCACCCTGGGGCTTTTACATCCTCATCTTCAGTAAAGTGAACTTCATCAAGGCCCCTAATCTAGAACAAAGAAATAACAGGTGCTCACTTAAAACAACTACTTCTCATCCTTTCTGAAGCTATCAGGACTGCCCTTGGCACCCTCCCCTTTGGACACTAGCTGGGATAGTGGGGGAGGGGCAAGGGCACACAGAGTTCGCTACCAAGTAGAATAAAACTTTACGATGTTCTAAATGTTTTCTGTTTTTTTGTTTTTAGAGATGGGGCCTTGTTCTGTCACCCAGCTGGAGTACAGTAGCACAGTCATAACTCACTGCAGGCTCAAGTTCCTGGGCTCAAGTCATCCTCCTGTATCCTGAGTAGCTGGGACTAGAGGAATGGGTCACCACACCTGACTTTTATATTCTTACCATGTTCAATACTATTTTTTTCCCTGAGTCAGAGTCTCACTGTCACCCAGGCTGGAGTGCAGTGGCACACTCAAAGCAACCGCAGCTTCGACTGCTGGGCTCAGGAGATCCTTCCACCTCAGCCTTCCAAGTAGCGGAAACCACAGGCATGTACCTCCACACCCAGCTAATTTTTTGATTTGTTGTAGAGACAAGGTCTTATCATGTTGCCCAGGATGGTTTTGAACGTGTGGGCTCAGGTAATCCTCTCACCTCCACCTCCCACAGTGCTGGGATTACAGGCATGAGCCACCACGCCTGACCACAATGTTCAATACTTAAGTGAAGTATTTCCTGTCACCTAAACTTCCAACCAAGAACATTGACTCAGGAGCCCACCTCCACCCACCTAGAACCTTCCAGGGACTGCCAGCCTCAGCTGCACTCTCCAACCAGTGCCAAGCCTCTCCCACCAGAGACTACTAAAAAAAAAATACAGGTCCTGTTAGAAAGACACTTTCAGAAACTGCTGAAAACTCTTAACAAGTGTAAATATGTACATTAGTTTTATTAAAAGACAAACTTAAAGCAGTCAAAAGCTAATCATAGGGTTAAATTCCAATCTTTAGTTTTGTAAGGTCCACACTGTGCTTCACAAAAAGGGAAACATTCCACAGCATTCCTGCTAAGTTGCGTTCTTCAGACCAAAAAAAGAAAATGTCAAAGGGTCAAGTTCATTCTTTTTTCATGAGTTTTTTCATGTTCAATAATTTCAATTTTCTTTTTTAATAGTTACGTGTTCTTGATAGACTTATGGAATGCATGGAATTCATAAACACACTATTTTTTTCTTAGATACCACTAATCCTTTTTCAGAATTTTACTTTATGATTTACTGGTTCCAAGTGGCATCCATATGGACACAAGAGCCTCTGTCCTCTAAGTAAAGCAGAGTGAGTTTGCAAGGTTAGTAATTTAAAGTAACAACACATTCAACAAAAGGGCAAATGTGTCAGCAAGTGAAACCCTGTGACATTTTCACCCCGTCACCTGCATGACATTGACAAGAGCTCCCTAAACAACCAATTCCAGCTGAAAACAAAACAAGCACTCCCTGTGATACCTGGGTTACCTAAGAATGCAATTACATACCAATAGTGAATTTTAACAGACGTGCTACAAAACATAGAAAATTCTCACTTAAGCAGTAAATTCAGTATTTTGAGTATTTGCATTTTAAGTGAGAGCTCATTTCAGAGTAGAAAAAAAATCACGTCCTGGAACCCCTGGGACCAAGCTGAAGCCAGCTTCCATGAGCTCCGATAGGATACACTCTTATCCAGAGTCAAATGGCCAAAGCGCAAAACAGGAATCCCTAACACATCCAGGGTGACAAAATTCCTTACTATAAGCTACTTTTTAAGAAAAATTGTCCAAGACTTGAAAATCTGGCAAAAAGATGACACCAGGACCTTTCAAGCACGCAGAAGCCTAGCTGGGAGCCATCTGAGCCTCCTGTGACAAGGGGCTTCTTGGGAAGCCAGACCTTCAGTACCAATACCAGGAATGTACCCAACTGAGTCTGCAGGGGTGGAACTTGCTCTCTGTGCTGATTACTAAAGCACCCAGACCGCAAGGCTGGATGAGTACATCGCAAATGGCAGCGTCCTTTTTTCTACTCTATAGCAGTTTCTTAAATCTTTCTTTGAATCAGCTTTGTCATCTCTTAATAAGAAGTTAAGTAAAAGCCTTTGACACAAGCTCATTATGTGCTGGTATGAAAAGCATGCCTTTAACTCTATCGGTTTTACTTTGGTATCTTTTCAAGACCTCATAATAGAACTGAAAAGAGGAAACAAACAAGAGAAAAAGAGGTTGCAGCATCCAGAAGCCTGGCTTGGCAGGTGTTCCTTCTGTCCTCATCCTGGAGAAGGACCAGGGGAGTCAACAAAAGTCTATCCTTTGCCTCTTATGTGTCAGGATTTGTGTGAGGATTCCTAAGTCAACTAATCTTCCCCATTCCAAAAAGATATCTGGTAGAGAACCTAATGATAAAAACTGACAAATAAAATGAGATTTGAGGGAAAAATTACCTTCTTGGTTTTACTGCTAAATGCTGCCTTCCCCCCACAATTCTCTGGCAGTGAGGAGTCTCTTTCCCTCACAGGCGTGGTCTTTGGGAGCCCCCAGCAACAGTGCCAGCCATGGAGAAGGGGGCCCAAAACTGGAATGAGGATATGGCTTTGGGGCCCACCCCGACCACATCACGCATGCTGTCCTGGTTCCAGCTCTCGAAGGCCCACTGTACACTGAAACTCGGCTTCTGCGGGTGAGGCTGCACCAGCACACCTCATTCTTGGGCACCGGGAAATTCGAGATGCCTCCAAGCCAGACTTACAGTATCCTTCCAACCCAACCCAACCCGAGGGACAACCTGCTCTATCCTTCACCTTGCAAAGACCCCTCACACAACACTGTCCCTTCCCACTCCCCACCCAGACCCTTCAGTACCAGGAGTTGACTGCAAGTTCTGAGGGTCCTCCTGCAAACCCACCCAGTGCAGAGTGAGTTCTTTGTGGATGCACACAGACTGCCTCTATTATACAAGACGGAGTGGGCAGGGCGGCTGGCTGTGGGGGCGCTGTTGTGCCCAACCCCAAGGCCCCAGCAACACCCCACCTACAGGGACAGAATGCGTGACGAGATGATGTGTGCTCTTCTGTCTCAAAACCAGTACAAACAAATCAGCTTCATCTGAAAAGGACAGAAATGACTCCAAGGGACTGATTTTCACAGCAAGGTCTAGGAAAGGAAAGGAATGAACCCTCCCCCTTTTCATGTTCTGCTTAGATAGTACTGTCTGGCACAAGTCCCCAGAAGGGACTTCATGACTTAGACCTCAGCACAGAGCATCACCTGTCAGTGCTTCCCTCCACAACACAGTCTGCTATGGTCAGTGCAGCTCTGCATGGAGAACTAACATATGCACAGATACTTCAAACGGATGAATAATTCAAACTAAATTAACACTGGACTTCAGGACTCAGTCAGGGCAAGGCCTACATGCTCAGCACACCAATAGAGGATCAAGAACTTCCGCAGAACTCACTGCAGAGGCCCATCCTGGCCCCAGGAGAGTTCAGGCTCTGGGGAAATAGGGCAGGAACCCCAGGGAGCTGGAGCAAGGACAGACTCGGCTTCACCTCACCCGTGACATCCAGGGGTGGCTAGCACTGAGGAGCTTTTAAGAGGGCTTGACTCGGGACTCTCTTGCTTTGAACCCAGCATAAGAGAAGGCACAAGAAGGTGTAGCTGACCCAAAAGTGGGAAGGTGGCAGGCAAATACCACAGCAATTCAAGGGTGCCTGGGCCTGGCTCGGCTCCGGCAGACCTGGGAGTGGCCTCAGGCATGGCAGGTTAAGTCACAGATCTCAAGCTCTATGTGGCAAGTGATAAAAAGGCACATTTAAGGTAAAGCAGCACCCTGCAGCTCTGTGGCAGCTCTCTCACCCCCTGCTGAGACAACACACTTAATGCACATCACAGGAGATGCAGGCCCCGTTTTAATCATGGGGAAGCCTCGGGTGTGGCCAGCCCCCGCTGTGAGGCGCCCAGGAGCAGGAGGTGGGCGGAGCAAGGTGCCTTGCCCCGCCCCTGCAACCCGTGTCCCCCCACTCAGGTCAGGACACAGCAGCACAGGCGTGGCTTCTGTCCTCTCTGTCCTTCTGACGCTAGGGAAGGATCCCTCGGGGGAGGCGCCGAGGCCGGCTCCCCTTGCACACCTGCTGAGCACGCGGCGGGGTCCCAGAACCCGGGCACGCGCGGTCTCTCCGGCTCGCCCTCCTCCTCATAGAGACAGTGAGGCGTGTGTCTGAGCTGGGAGGCCGGCCGGGGCGGCTTCGGCGGGCGGGCGCTGGCAGGCTGGGCCGGCAGGGCATTCTGGCCTCTCCGCATGCGCTCAGCGGCCAGGGCATCCTCGTCGGCCACACCTGCAAGCACATCAGGGAAAAAGCCGTGAGCCGGCATCGGGCGCCGTCCCTCCCACGAGGGAGGCGGTTTGCGCTTTCCAGGCAGTCACCATCTCTGGCCACCGTGTCTCTGAAGGAGAAGAAAGATGATATTTCATCAATGGCACCATTGGGGCTGGAATGCAATCGTCTAAAAGAGGAAAAAAGAAGGAAAAAAAAAGAGTCCAGTGAAAGCTATCTCTGTTACGGAAATAAGCAGATCCCCACCCCACACCCTATGGCACAATCAACATGCTTTTCCCCAAGAGCAAGTGCATCCTACTGACATCATAATCCAGGGCTCACCACCCTTGAAAAACTCGCTGTCAAAATCCAACGTGTATGTCACCCTGGAAGGAAAAGGCACTGGATCCAGGTGGCGATTTCCATCTTGGGCAGCTTTCATCCTAGAGTCTGACCACGGAAGACACCGCCTTTCCACCTGGCTCTGAAATATAGCTGCTTTAACAGAGGTGGTGCCCAAAGACAGGGCTTCTTCCTGCCACTCCTGCTCCTGGTCCAGGACCTGGGCCCCATACTCTGAGGTCCAGCACGTTGCACACTGACCTACTCCTTAATGCTGAAAGCTGTGCTTTTATTAATCTTTTAAAACATAGAAAAAATTTTGCACACTGGATGGATACAGTAAATAAAATAAGGTATAATATTCACTGAGGGATTTCTACTTTACTTCTCTGGAAGTTCTTGGTTAGTGGTCACTTCATGAACATGTTAGAAAAAAAAGCATGATTACAACAAAACTGTGAGACCCAAAGTACAGGAATTCCTCGTCCCTCTGGAGAAGAGCTGCTTGTGTAGTTTTTTTTTTTTTTTTTTTGAGTTGGAGTCTCACTCTGTTGCCCAAGCTGGAGGGCTGTGGCATGTTCATGGTCACTGCAGCCTTGATCTGCTGGGCTCAGGTGATCCTTTCACCTCAGACTTCCAAATGACTGCAACCACAGGCGTGTGCTACCATGTCCAGCTTATTTTTTTATATTTTTGTAGAGATGCAGTCTTGCCAAATTGCCCAGACTGGTCTCAAATCTCTGGACTCAGGTAATCTTCTTGCCTCTGCCTCCCAAAGTACTGGAATTAAGCTGGGCTCAGTGGCTCAGCCTGTAATCTCAGCAATTTGGGAGGCTGAGGTGAGAGGATTGCCTGGGCCCACGGGTTCGAGACCCGCCTGAGCAACTTGGCGAGAACTCATCTCTACAATAAATTAAAAAAAAAAAAAATTAGCTGGGCATGGCAGCGCAC
>NW_007248982.1:500672-501390 GCF_000164805.1 Carlito syrichta
CCAGTCTGGGTGACAGAGTGAGACTCCAACTCAAACAAAACAAAACAAAACAAAAGTACTGGAATTATAGGCGTGAGCCACCACCTCTGGCTCTGTGTATCTCTTAATGAGCAACTGTCAACCAACCCGTGTGTACACCCTTCCACTCAGTGCTTCAGTCACATGTAAACAGTCTGAAAGGGTCCCCTCCTGAGCTGGTAGGAGTGGAAGCAGAATGCCCACACAAACACCACAAAATTCACCCCATATGCTGGCTTTCCATCCCTTCCTGCTAGCCCCCAAACCATGAAGGAGCACTCACTAAAATGCTCCTGAAAAAAGCGAACATAAATATGAGTTACATGGCCAGGCGCAGTGGCTCATGCCTATAATCCTAGCACTCTGGGAGGCCAAGGTAAGAGAGGATTGCATGAGCTCATGGGTACTCATGGGTTCAAGACTAGCCTGGGTAACTTGGGGAAACCTCATCTCTACAATAAATCAACAAAATCAGCCGGGCATGGTGGCACATGCCTGTAGTTCCAGCTTGGAAGACTGAGGTGGAAGATCGCCTGAACACAGCAGGTCAAGGCTGCGGTAGCTGTGAGCGTGCCACTGTACTCCAGACTGGGTGACAGAGTAAGACTACAACTCAAAAAAAATTTTTTTAATTGAGTTACGTTTTTTTCTTCCTTTTTTTTTTTTGAGTTGGAGTCTCACTCTGTCGCCCAGACTGGAG
>NW_007248982.1:501410-505247 GCF_000164805.1 Carlito syrichta
TCTCAAACCCGCGGGCTCAGGCAACCCACTCACCTCAGCCTCCCAAAGGTGCGGGATTACAGACTGAGCCACCGAGCCCGGCTACGTTTTTTTCAATTACACTGCTTCGTACACCAGCCAGTGCCTGAGTGCCAGGCCCCATACTGGAGTCCATCCTCAGGATCCCAAAACCAATCTGGGGCTTTAGTCAATCACACCTCAGTGAAAATAGAGAACGGGGCCAATGTCACCCATGAAAGCCTGCTCCTGGGTTCTTTTCAGTCAGAGCACAGGCCCCTGGAGACCGTAAGAGTTAGTTTCACCCCCCATGCAAGCATGGAAATTCATCTCCAAGGAACGCCGAGACCTGGGTGACCTATAACTGGGATCTGTGTATCCCTCAGGTACTCACAAGGAGCTAGATTATCTTCTGGAACTTGGCAAACTCAAGGAGGCAGTGAGCCGCAGATTTTCATCTTCTTTGAACACAAACAGAAACATATGAGTTTTGGAGTCATGTAACCAAAGGGGCCATAAATTCATTGCCAATACCACTGCAGAGGTCCCCAGGACCCCTGCTGAAACAGGGACCCTGCCCTTTTCAGAACATCAAAACTGCTGAGCTGAGAGGGAGTCTTTTTGGCCTGGGGCAGGTTCTTTCCTGCAGACTCGGTGCTCACCTGTAAAATGAACAAGTGGGCCTGGCTGGCGTCTAAGGTTCTGTGATTCAAGTGAAGAAAAAGACATGACAGCATCTAGTGTGCCAGGGCAGAGAATGCAGGTATCAAACACACAGAGCATTTCCTTAGTGTCCTTCTAGGCAGGAGAAAGTGTACGCGGGTCTCTTTCAGAAGGCCCAAGTCACAGGCTGGGAGAGCAATGAGGACATGGCTCTGCCTCACGAGGCGTCTATAACACAACACCCAGCACTGAGTTTTTCAGCAAATCACGTTTCCCAGCTCACCAGACCCTTTCAGGAGATAGGTTGCATGAAGATGGTGTGAAGGAACTGGTGACGTGATTACCCAATCTAACTCTGGAGGTAAAAGGGGAAGCATGACCAAAGGGTCTGCAGGATCACCCAGCTACACCGGGGGTTCCTGGGACCCCACCCCCACCACGAGTCACTGCCATCACTATGGTGCCCTATAGGGCAAATCCAGGTACCCCCACACACCTCGAAGGCACGCACTCAGCTGCTTCCCACATCAATACAAGCAGGAATCCAGAGACTGCCCGAGGCCAAGTCGGTTGGTCCCCTGCCTCCAGGTAGGATTGCACCAGATAACTGATTTTTAGGAAGTCTACTTTGCCAACTAAAGTTTGACACTTGAAGAAAAAAATGTCAAGTTTCAGTTACATGAGACAAAGACCTGAACCCTACACAGAAGTGTATTTGAACTTTTTTCTTTTATTTTTGAGTCGGAATCTCACTCTGTTGCCCAGGCTGGAGTGCAGTGGCATGCTTGTGGCCACCACAGCCTCGACCTGCCAGACTCAGGTGATCCTTCTGCCTCAGTCTTCCAAGTAGCTGGAATTACAGGCATGCACCACCTCGCCCAGCTAATTTTTTGAATTATTGTAGAGATGAGATCGACCCATGGGCTCAGGCAATCCTCTCACCTCTGCCTCCCCAAGTTCTAGTATTATAGGTGTGAGCCACCGCACAGCCAGGTGTTTTTGAACTCTCATTTGGCTTTGAACAGGGGTGCGGTGGGAGCAAGACTGTATGCCTGTGGACTGAGGGGCTGGCAGCCTCCAACGCATGGCACTTACCTTGGTGGCGGCACAGGTCCCAACACTGCACAGAACCACGTCTGTGCCAATCACCTGTCCAAACTCACAGCAAAAGAAAAGGTGGCATTCCCGCACATTCAGCCCTTGGGAGACGCCATCGCTCTGCCAGTCACGCCTGAAATTGAGGATGACTGTGCAGAAAGCTTCCGGCTTCTCTCCCTGCCCCTGGAGTGCGGGGGAGCTGGCTCGCGGGTGAAAACCACACCAGTGAGCAGGGCCCCAAGGTGCTGATATTTCAGAGTTGTGCTGATCAACCTGGACTACACAAGAGGTCATCTGGGTAAGAAGAGGCAGGCTCCGGATACATTTTGGACCAGCAGGTTTCCTTTTACATAACATGTCCCTGCCTTCCCTGAGCCTTGGATGAAAAGAAATGTTCTGGCTTTCAGAGTCGATCTGTAGTTTTCTGCTTACTGTTTGTTATCACCTCAAAGCTTCCCAAGAGCAGCTTTGGGCAGAAAGGAACGTCTCCAATTCCTTCTGGATCCTGAGACACACTCTGCATTTAGAGGGTATTCAAATAACTAACTGAACTCAAATGACTAACAGAATTCAGAGTGCAAGCCAGGCATGGTGGCTCATGCCTATAATCCCAGCACTTAGGGAGGCAGAGGCGAGAGGATTACCTGAGCTTAGGGGTTCAAGACCAACCGGAGCAACATGGCGAGACTTCATCTCTACAATAAATGGAAAATCAGCCGGGCATGGTGGCACATGCCTATGGGTCCAGCTATTTGGAAGGTTGAGGCGGAAGGATCAGCTGAGCCCAGCAGGATGAGGCTCCGGTGGCTGTGAGCATGCACCACTAAACTCCAGCCTGGGCAACAGAGTGAGACTCCAACTCAAAGCAAACAAAACAAAAAGAGAGTGTCCCTGGAGTGCAGGATCTCGTTCCCTGCAGGGGAGAAGGGCTCAGGCCTTCCAGGCAGGACCTTCAGGCCAGCTGCAGCTCTTGCCTCTGAGCCTTCTCCCATCCTCCTCCCTCCTGCAAGGTCCCTCCGCCCCCAGGCTCTCTGCTCTCCAAGGCAGGTCCAGCACCACCAGCTTCTGAGCCGTGGTAGCTGTCTGTCTTTCCCCTGCATGCACGAGAAGTGCCGGGTCGGGGGCTGCTCAGGACTGGCTCCATGACAACCTGTCTGGACCCAGTGCTAGGACACAGTCTCCATCCTACCCACCCACATGGCCTGTGCCCTCCAGGTCCTGTGTCCCAAGGTGAGGTCCCTGTTCAGAACACACAACTGACTCCACAAGGTCCCTGTAAAACCTCATAGCTTCTGAGGGGCCAGGAAAAGTGACTTGGGGAGGAGACAAAGCTGGAAATGAGGACCAAAGACCAAACCATTGCTCCCCTTAACCAGATTTCTGGGGGCACTCAACAAGCTTCCTTCAGGTACTTGCTTTGAGTCTGCTGAATGCACAGTGCACTGGGAGGCACTGATGGGATAATCTCCTTGCTGGCGACACAGGTATGACCCCACTGGGGTTACCTATCTATGTCTCACAAAAGGGAAACACCTTTTGGTTAACAAGATGACCAGCTCTGATAGGCTTCGGTCATCCCAGCTGTCGAAAACTAAGAGGCTGAGTTGGGTACAGTGGCTTGTGCCTGCAATCCCAGGGAGGCGGAACCGAGAGGATTGCCTGAGCCCAGGAGTTCGAGACCAGCCTGGGCAACTTGGCAAGACTTCGTCTCTTAAAAGAAAAAAGAAAACCAAAGTGCTGGGTACTCTCTCGCTGCAGGCCCCAAGTCAGACCCACTCTCCTGAGATACCCCTAGGTCTCTTGGACAGCGCCACAGAGGAATGTCGTCCCCACAGAGGTACTCTTAGAAAACCTGTGCCAGCCGGGCTCAGTGGCTCAGCCTGTAATCCCGCGCCTTTGGGAGGCTGAGGTGAGTGGATTGCCTGAGCCCGCGGGCTCGAGACCCGCCTGGGCAGCGAGACTTCATCTCTACAATAAATCAAAAAAGCAGCCGGGCGTGGTAGCGCATGCCTCTAATTCCGGCTACTTGGAAGGCTGAGGCGGAAAGATCGCCGGAGCCCAGCAGCGAGGCTGCGGTGG
>NW_007248982.1:505267-519895 GCF_000164805.1 Carlito syrichta
AGCGGCCACTGCACTCCAGTCTGGGCGACAGAGTGAGACTCCAACTCAAAAAAAGAAAAAGAAAACAAAACCTGTGCCATGGCCCATTTTCCCCCCACCATGAGAAAGGAGAGGATGGGGCCACTGGCACTGCATAACAGGTGTGAGGGGGCTGAGCACACACTAGACGGAGCTCCTGTCACTGGCCCAGGACTTGAAAACCTGGCCCCGTGTCCATCCTGGAAGAAGAAATCAGTATGCAAACAGCTCAGAGAGGCACTGAGCTAGCAGGTTTCCCTCAGCAACACTCTGCCCGCCCCAGCACTTCTCATGCACCTAGGGAAAGACCAGAGGGCAGGGCTCCAGGATGCCACAGGGTGTCTCTTGATTGACTTCAGCTTACGCACACTCTCCACTCTGTTCCACATGTCCTTGCCTGCCTTTCTGATCCTCCTCCTTGGCTTCCCACGGCCAGAAGCCTGGAGTCACCCATTCTGCAGAACCTGCAGGTCACCGGCCAGTGTACCAGTGAGCCTAAGGAACTCTTCACGTGTGCCACTCACTTGTCAATCAGTTCCCAGGATTTTGTCCTCTTGAAGAACTCAAAACCACATACAGGTGTTGACCCAAGTAACCATCACACCACTCTTTACAAACAATGAAAGTAGGCTAAAAAACCATTCACTCCCAGCCCTCCAAAGCCCCGCCCTAAATACTCAGACTCCCAAGTCAGAGTAGACAGGGAAGCATACAAAACCCAAACAGCCCAGTTCCTCAGGTTTAGACAAGGAGGTGGAGTTCAGACAGCATAAGGCAAGGTTTCCACTCACAGCCGACTCACCTTGGGTGCTAATCAGGAAGGCAAGGCCTCAAAGAAGCCCAAGAGGCTGAACAAGAAGCCAGAAGGGGAAGGGGTCCTTCGTGCTTCTCGACACTGGTGTTAGACAAGCAAGGCAGCCTAGATGACAACTACTCTGAACGCCGACACCCCAGTTGGCCCTGCCCTGGGAAACTGCAGTTGGACAAAAGTAACTTGCCTTAAATAAGCAACCACACGCCTTTGGGTTTACCATGAAAATGAATAAACTCTGAGCAGCCACCTTCTCTTTGGAGGGGAAAAAATAGGCAACCACAGGCGCTGCACTCTGAAAACAGGAGCAACCATGCACCCGAGGCCCCCGGGACTGGAGGAAGGGGCTGGCAGTGGCTCCCTTCCTGCTGCTGCCTCCCCAGCAGAGATGCACTTCTCTCAACCAAGATGACAGCCTGCGCCACTCAGCAGTGCCACTGCTGGCTCTCTTTTGAAACCTAAATCAAGCACGGCCACTGCAGGCAACTCCTTTATCTCACATCCACATCACAGTCAGCAGAAGAGTGTGCGCGTAGTGGAGCTTGCCTCGGGTCAGGAAGCTCATCAGTTGGGTGGTACCCTCACGGGCATCACGCAGATGTCAGCTGCAGTTGTGGCTCAGGGGAGAAGGAAGTAAAGCCCAATAACTGTGCCCACACTGTCACTGCCACCTGAGGTGTCAGGAACACCTCCCCTCCCATACTCCCATACTCTCCAAAAGGCTAAGGAGCCTGTGGCCGCACGGCATTCCCAAGCACTGTGGACTCAACTTGCAACCTCTTCAGAGAAAGCCCAGATCCCAGAAGGCCCCACTCTCCAACAAGAACTGAGAAAGGGCTGGCAGGCCCTGAGAGGGCGGAGTGTTTCCCCAAGGAAGATGGCTCTGGCTCATTGCTGGATAAACTGACTGGGAAAGCATCTGAAAAGAGCACGAGTCAATGGAAGGAGACCTGGGGTTTCAGAACACAGAGCACATTCACGCAGTGTTGGCTGCTTTTTTTCTTTTTTTGAGTTGGGGTCTCACCTGCCCAGGCTGGAATGCAGTGGCATGCTCACGGCTACCCTAGCGTAGACCTGCTGGGTGCTTGTGATCCTTCCACCTCAGTCTTCCAAGTAGCCAGAACTACAGGCCTGTGCTACCATGTCCAGCTTATTTTTTATTTATTGTAGAGACAAGGTCTCACAAATGGCCCGGGCTGGTCTTAAACCTGCAGGCTCAAGCAATTCACTCATCTCAGCCTCCCAAAGTGCTGGAATTACAGGCTGAGCCACCAAACCCGATCTGGTTACTTTTTCATTGTCTTACACGTAACTATGTAATCATTCCTTTTGCTAGATGGGACCAAAAACTTGTGGACAGCTGGCCCCTTGTAGAACACTCAGAATTTGTTCCTCTAGACTAAATGGTTCAATGTTTTTATCTGGAAGTTTTGAGATGGTTGCCTCACCATTTGTGGAAGAACTGTCTTGAGTTGTGGCCAACAGGTGACGGGTTCTTCCACCATGACAATGCACCTGCCCACACTGTGCTGAGTGATCAGCAGTTTTTGACCATAAGTGGCATGACCCCTGTGCCCCACCTCCCCATTCACCCACTCATGCCCTGAGTGACTTTTGTTTCCCTAAATGAAAAGAGTCCTCAAAGGGAAATGTTTTGCCAACGTGGAAGAAGTGAAACAAAAAACAGCAGAAGCAGTAAAAAGGCATCAAAACCAATGAGCGAAAAAAAAATTGTTTTGAGCAGTGGAAAAAGTATCTTGATAGGTGTATTGCAGATAGACAGTATTTGAAGATGACTTAAGTTTCAACATGTAAGAATGCACAATTTTTTATAATTAAATTCTGGGCTTGTTTTTGGTTCTCCCTCGTATACGTTGTTTTACTCCACAGCCTTCACTCCTGAATTCCATTTGCTTCCTTTATTCATTTGGGTTTTTTTTTTTTTTTTGGTTCTGCGTCAGGGTCTTACTCTGTTGCCTAGGTTGGAGAGCAGTAGCACGACCACGACTCACCACAGCCATGATTTCCTAGGCTCAATCCTCCAACCTCAGCCTTGCAAGTAGCTGGGATTACAGGCACATGCCACTGTACCCGGCTGATTTTTTAGGTTTTTGTAGAGAGGTGTCACTATGTTGTCCAAACTGGTCTGAAACTCCTGGGCTCAAACAATCATCCTGCCTTGGCCTCCCAAAGTGCTGGGTTTCCAGGCCTGAGCCCCCCACACGTGAACTACATTTTTATATATTCCCCCTGATATGGGCTGAATTGTGTCCACCCCAAAATTCACATGTTGAGTCCAGTAACTATATGTCTACATTTACTTTTAAAAACTACTACAAGAGCTATATAAACAGATTAATTGTTCTTGTTCCTTAATATACAGTACATAAATATATAATTTACATGGTAAGAGATTTGACTGCAAAAAGAAAAACCTCCCTTGAACAGTAAGAAAGAATCCAAATAACAAGTAATATCTACATGAAGGAAAAAAGTATTCACAATGTGTTAGAAATTACCATCAAGGAAATTATGGAGGACGCCCACTCCCGCACATTTATAACACTGCCATGGAGGTGATTAAAGCTGGACTCCACAGGATATGAGACGCTCTGCATACAATGGCCCACACGGGCACCATCTGGGAAGGACTTCACTTCAGATCAGGGATGATTTTATCCCATCCCCACTTTAAAACAAGCAAGAGGTTCTCACAGTTTTTCAGTTTCCTAAAATTCCAGGGTCGGATCACAGTCGCATACAACAGAGAGCCAACATCCAGGACGGGGACTGAGGCTCTGGCAGGATCTTCCTTCGTGGCCTCAAGTTGATGCCTGGACTCTTCTGCTAGGCTCAGAGTGACAACCTCACTTCCAGAAGGGGCCTTTCATGCCCCAGCTGACATCCCTCCTACGTTTGGTTCATGACGAGTTGAAGAGTTAGGTCTGGGGCCTCCGCCAGTCCCAGAACACCCACAGTTTCTACCCAGCTTCATTTCTACCCGGCTTCATCCCACCCCACAACAGCTGACACGTATGAAGCAAGCTCAGCGTCCCTGGGGCAGAGCCTGGTGAGGAGACAGCAGGCACATCAGCTGGAGTCCCACAGACTTCAAGACAAAGGTACTTCAGAGTGTCAAGAATTTAAATACTGGACAACCCAACCCGGAGATCACACTCCACTGTCTCACTGGAAGTTTCAAAACTACACCTCATGCCCCAGTGGCAAACCCCTCATGTCACACAGGCCCCAGACTCCGGAAGGGCACACGAATGGGGAGAACAACCAGAATGGGGCCCAGTCACATCGCAGAAAAGACCCAGGCTCGGTGGACTGTTTACCACTAGCAGGTCCACCTCAGAGTGCACACCAGTCAGAAAACACATGGGAACACGTGCATCCTGCACGGCATTCTCGGGATTCCTCAGGATTGGCTTGTCCCGTAATTCACCTCACAAGTAAACTGAAAAAAGGCAACACCAATGGTACTAAGACCTCGTTAATAGCCAATATTTAATATTTTAGCTTTATAAAGTCTTTTATAAGAGCTGCAAAAATACTGCACTTTCTGGAACTGAACAAAAACCTTGACTATCTGCATTACAAATTTAACATACACTGATGTTCTTGCAGCAAAACACAGTCATGCAAGGCTTAATAATGTACACATTAGGTGATTTCATCGTTGTGCAAACACCATAGCATGTACTTACACAAACCTGGATTGTGTGGCTACTATATACCTGGGATGTATGGGAGTTTACTGTTCCCAGGCTGCAAGCCTGTACAGCAGCGGCTGGACTGAATACTGTAGGCAACTGAAGCACAGGGCTAAGTATTTGTGATCTAAACATTAAAAAGGTACAGTAGCAATACATTACAATCTTATGGAATTGCCGCCATTTATGTGGTCGACGGTAGCCTGTCACTGACCAAAATGTCATTAAGTGGCACACAACTATGCTTTAAACCCAAGGAAAACAATTTAAAAATCAAATGGAGGCAGTAGTGTTTGGTGCCTACAAATTATGAAGGGAAGGTCTACCTATCGAGTGATGCCAGACAGAGGCCATAAACTTGCGTAGGCTGCTCTCACCAGACTAGGATGAAGAGGGTGAGCTGCAAGGACCCTGCTCAGTGTAAGCCACTGCAATCCTTAGTCACAGCAACTTGACATGCGCAAAATCTTGCAGGAAGAACTCCCCAACAAACATCCTTGAGAGGCAAAAATCAACCCAATATCCCACAAATCATTAACCTAAAATTTCCCCAAATTAAAACCAAAAAGGTACTGCCACTTCAGTTTCATCCTGCCCACACCCAACATCACACTTTCTGAAAGTCGATTTTTCCCAAATGTTCCATGTGATGCCATCAATTACTTTTAATTGAAAATGTACCACAAATTGTTGGAATAATTTTAGTTTGGCAATTTGTACCAAAAAGTCAATATAAAAGTAGAAAAAAGCCGGGCTCGGTGGCTCAGCCTGTAAGCCCACATCTTTGGGAGGCTAAGGTGAGTGGATTGCCTGAGCCCACGGGTTCGAGACCCGCGTAGGCAACTTGGCGAGACCTCATCTCTACAATAAATAAAAAACTAGCTGGGCATGGTAGCGTGCGCCTGTAGTTCCAGCTACTCGGAAGGCTGAGGTGGAAGAATCGCCGGAACCCAGCAGGTCGAGGCTGTGGTGGCTGGGAGCGGCCACTGCACTCCAGTCTGGGCAACAGAGTGAGATTCCAACTCAAAAAATAAAATAAAATAAAAGTAGAAAAAATTTCTAATTCTACAACCCATAGAAAATTTGCTGCTGCTTTCTGAACACAAATTAAATATTAACCCTTACTAAAATGTAGGTTGGCTGCAACAGTTCAAGTTTTTCACCTGGGGAATTAAACAGACCCAAAAAAATCCTGCCTTTCAACAGGAAGTTAAATAAAATTTAATAACAAAAACAAGATCTGCCAGTATTACCCTGAGCTTAAACACACTGAAATCATCCTGTAGCTATTAAAGGAATGTTCCAGCAGCTGTTACATGTGCATGACCATCACATCAAATGCTTACGTTCTTTCCCCAAATGAAGTCTGAACATAGAGCAGGAGTCTTGCCGATAACAAGCAGATCAAAACAAACTTCCACAGATAAAAACAGAAATCACTTTTCCCAAATATGCATAATCCAAGAGAACTCTGCAGAGGCTGCTCCCTTCTTGTGCTTTTCTTTTGGGAGGGAGGGGGGTTAATCCCATGCTTACTAAGTCATGAATACCACTCACACAGTTTAGACTACTCAAACTTCCAAAAATGCACGGCTCATGAGAAGATTCGCACAAACATTTAAGATGTGCCAAGCCCTAGGAACACCAAATAAGAGCTCTCGCTCTCATGGAGCTCAGGGGTTAACAGACTCAAATCACAGTCATGCAGAAAGGTGGGTACCATCTGCCTCTCCAAGCATATGGGGCATGGGGCGGGGGGAAGCACATGTAGAAGGATGTGGAAAAACCATAAGAAAGGCACATCCCCCATCTGTTGGGGGAGCTCAATAAATGTGATTTCAATATAGGGCAGAGTAAGTCTGAGGGGAAGGGAAGGGAAGAGAAAAGTTGGCAGAAGCCACATTATCAAGTGACTTATAGCAGAGGCTGCATGGCTTTAAACAGAAGAGTAATGTAATTCTACCAGCCATCCTGACACATCTGAAGGCCTTCAGTGGTAATGATCTAGAAACTAAAATGAGACTGCAGCACAGAGAAGTCAGGAGGAAAACAGTGGTTACAGGAGCTAGAGTTCTTCATGGCTACTTAAGAGTAGCTTTGGGGAGTAAGATGTAAAGTCCAGCTATCGGTGATGAGAGGGGACACACCTGGTCTCCAGCTGGAAAGGAAGGTGGTGCTGGGGCACACACAGGGAACACAGGAGAGCGAGAAAGACTCTTCCTCAGAGCCCCTCTGAAGTCAAGACGGTAGTGCATAAAAGGCTCGTGAAGCAGTCGACAAAGGACCAGATTCTCAGAGCCCCCTAGTCTTACAGCTAAAAACACTAAAAAACTCTATGTGCAAAGATTCCACTGAAGCATCTACTGGATGTTGTTGCTATGCACCCACCTCCCCCTCACCTTGAGACGACCTCACCTGCGTCCGGCTCCTCAGTGCTTGCAGGGAGTGGTGCTTAACAGACACTTAAGAAGACACTAAACTTCCACTTGAAGGTGAGGCCAAATGTTACCATCAGAGAGTGTAGCGTAGCAACTTCCCCATAAACACTGCAGCCAGGGTTACTCCTCAGAGGGGATCTCATGAGGCATGGGGCCTGTTTTAGGTACAGGCCTCACAGGGAAATGCACACAGCACAGCATCCTGGGATTAAGAGTATGGGTGGGCTCTGGGGCACAGGAACTAGACTCCACTGACACTCTGTGTTCATGCCGTCGGTAAAATGGGGGCACTACAGTTCCTACCCAACAGAATGCTGAGAATAAACAGAGTCTGGAATATGGTACAATCAGCTCATGTGATCACCATCATAATCCAGGGGAAACTGGTATGATGTGAGGATCATAAGGAAACCAACTGTCCCACGCTCTGCCATCTCATGGAAATCAAGTACCGGCCTCTGTAGGTAGGTGGAGGATGTTTATGATTAAAAAGTTCCTTGCCCACAGAAAAAGCCCCTTGGTCTCCCTCCCCAGAGAGGGTTCCCTCTGATTTGCATTCATTTACTAGGAACTCGTAATATACAGTATCTTGACAAAAATATTGTATATTGACAAAGAAGCTCTAGCACTTTGCAAATAAAGTATGAAACTAGCCAGGCATGGTGGGAGGCCGAGGTGGGAGGCTTGCTTGAGCCTTTCGGTTTGAGACCAGCCTGGGCAACTTGGCAAGACCTCATCTCTATAATAAAAATAAAAACAAAAAAATTAGCTGGGCATGATGATGCATGTCTATGGTTCCAGCTACTTGGAAAGCTGAGGCAAAAAGATCACCTGAGTCTAGCCGGTCGAGGCTGCGGTGGCTGTAAGCATGCCACTGCACTCCAGCCTAGGTGACAGAGCAAGACTCCAACTCAAAAAAAAAAAAAAAATTTAGCTGGGCGTGGTGGCTTGTGCCTGTAGATTCAGTTACTTGGAAGGCTGAGGAGGAAGGATCACTTGAGTCCAGCAGGTTGAGGTAGCGGTGGCCATGAGTGTGTCACTGCACTTCAACCTGGGAGACAGAGACTCTGATTAAAAAAAATAAAATTAAAGTAAACTTAAAAATGTGCCAGGCATAATGACACACACCTATACCTGTAATCCCAGCTACTTGGGAGGCTGAGATGGAAGGATCGCATTAAGCCCAGAAGTCAAGTCCGCAGTGAGCCATGGTGGTGCCACTGCACCCCAGCCTTAGCAACAGAGTGAGACTGCCAGTCAAAACAAAAAAAGAAAACACAGCCTCAGGTCATGTCGTAAACCATGTTCTAACATGACAGCAGCTTTCCCTAGGAATAGTTGCTGACACCAGTATCTACCCAGAAGACAGTAGAAGAAATAGAATAAAATGCTGAGAACATGCTGGGGTATAGAGAGAAAGGACAGGGCTGTCGGCCTTGTAGCATGCAGGAGGTCCAGCAGCTCCTGCCTGTGACACCTGGGCTGCGTATCCCACCTGCAGAGGAGATGGCAGAGAGTAGGGACACTTGGGTTCCATTTCCAGCTGCCCCCTACAGACACTACACATACAGTTGCTGTTCAGGAAGCACTTTATACTTGTCTCAATCATCCCCAGGAAACCCATACCACAAGGCTGCTCTGCCTCCTTAGTCAGGCTGTATGTAGCGCTACGGTCATTAACAGTGTTCTAAGCACTACTTTACCAAGACAAAGAATGGCATAATTATAATTAATCACTGAAACAAATCCTGAAAAGGAACACCATAAGGTAGAATGACATACTCATAACATCTGATTACTACACATGAAGTGTCATGAGGAGTAATTCTAGCTTCATCTCTGAATTCCTTGATCTTCCTGTCAAGGCCTCCCGTAAGAAAAAAGCATGAACCACCCTGACGTCAGCAGCCACTACCCTTCCTGAAGCTCACAGGTCCAGAGAAGGCCTGAGCTCAGGAGCCCAAAGCTAAGTTACCGAATCCACAGGAGAAACACTTAACAGTGAGGCTCCCATGCAATTCCCTTTAAAAGACAAGCAAAAGTAGAACTAAGCACGCTAAAGTAAAAGAGAATATTATGAATTTATGTTAAAGTTTTTCACTTGCTACTTCTGTCTATAATACACTGCACTAAAAAACGCTGTCTATAAAGCCTGTTGCTTAAATTACATTTCCAGCTAGAAACGTATACCAAGAATGGGAAGACACACAGCAGCTAACCCCCACTTTCTGTATGTTTATATGCTTATACCTTAGAGATGAAAACAACTGTTCTTGTGATGTGTTGCTTCTCCTATGAAAGAGTGATACAGTATCAGCTGTTAACAAATGTATTCACTATGGGTAAATCCCCATAAATCCCTCCACCAAAGGCAAGTCATTAAAAATTAAACCACCTTTTATAGTGGAGATGACAGGAAAACTTATCCATATAGGAGAAAAAAGTTATATTCTTACCTTGTACCACAGTTCTAAACATATCGAGTTAATATTTTAAACATTTTAAGAAGGCAGATATACGAGGGGAAACCTCCGAAAAACGTTTTGGAGGGTGAATCCTTATAGTACAGGCTTCCCTCACTAGATAAGTGTTCTAGGAACCCATCAGCATCAGTGTACCAGCTAGCATTGTGAGAAGCTGTGTAGGCTTCAGTGAAATTTTTTTGGAGATTCTCTCAACGTATTTGCCCATTACATGGATGATTTATGAGCGCACTGCCAACACCACGCTGAGTGTTCAGCAGTTTCTGATCAAAATCAGTATGAGGCCCATGCCCCACCCTCAATGAAAAAAGTCCTCAAACGGAGAGATGTTGCCGATGTGGAAGAGGTGAAACAAAAAACGGCAGAAGCACTAAAAGGCATCAAAATTGACAAGTTCAGAAACTTTTGAGCAGTGGAAAAAGTGTTTCAATAGGTGTATGCATTGCATTAAATGGAGAGTACTTTGAAGGTGACTGAAATTTAAACATGTAAGAATTCACAATTTTTTAATAAGTAAATTCCAGCTTTTTTGCCCCCCCTCAAAAGGGGGCAGAATTTTTTAAACAAGAAAAAAACAGAATAAAAGTTCACAGAATTGACAAGGCAACAATTGCTATTTCTGAATGCTTAATTTCAAAAATGTTGTCTAGGTCACATTTTGAAGGAAAACAAATTTAAAAATATAAATGACTTAGAAATCAATAAAAGTAACAAGTCAAACTCAAAAGCATTTTAAAAATTCATACATTATGAACAAAAAGACTTCAAATAAATATTCTGCAGAAGCTCAATTAACCAACAGAATGAGAAGAAAAACTTAAGAAGAAGATATTTGCTCATAAAGACATATGGAATAGTAAAAGCTAGTCTTTCAAAAGGAAATTAACACTTGAAAAGCCTCAGATTAAAAAGGATGAAAGAGGTGCTTTTTTTCACCCATGCTAGCTCTGGCATGTCTGTCTTTCTCTTCTTCTTTCTCTAATAAACTTTGTTTTAAAACTTTGCTGGCCACTCTAAAATTCATTTTAGTGTTGAGTCAACGAATCCACAAGTTTTGCACTGTACCCCACCTGGCATCAGTTATGACATGCTTACAGATGAGAAAACTGGGATTCTCCAGATCCCCATCACAAAAAAAAAGGATGAAAAAGATGAAATTGGAAGCACCACCACAGATCAACCTAAACCTCAGAGCTCTCACAACGTGAACACTTACAATTAAAATGTAAATCAGCTGATGAGAAAGAAAAGTCCTAAACTAATCAGTTTAGGAAATAATTGGGCTGGGCAAGTTAGCACACACCTGTAATCCCAGAACTTTGGGAGTCCAAGATGGGAGGATCGCTTGAGTCCCGAAGTTCAAGACCAGCCTGGGCAACACAGCAAGACCTCGTATCTACAAACAAAAAATTGCAAGGCATGGTGCCACTCTCTATAGTCCCAGCAACTTGGGAGGCTGAGAAGAAATGATCACTTGAGCCCAGGAGTTGGAGGCTGCAATGAGCATCACTGTGTGACTGCACTTCAGTTGGGTGACAGAGTGAGACCCTAACTCAAATACATAAATATATAAATGAAGGAGGGGAGGGAAGAAAGGAGGGAAGGAGGCAGGCAGACTTTGGATGTTCCCAATAAAGAAATGATAAACGTCCAAGATGATGGATATGCCAATTACCCTGATTCAATCACTACACATTGTATACTGGCACCCCATAAATATTTTTAAAGTTTTCGATGACTAAAAAAATATCAGTAACTAGGGCATGAGCCAGAACAGGTAACTTTCCAGGCAACTGAATCTACACTTGGAAAAGGCAGAGCATGAAAGGCCTCTCAGTTCACCCCCAAGACCAAAGCAGGAAGATGATGGACCTCATCCTCTCTAGAAAACCTAAAATCCAAAGTAGGATTACAAAGAAAATCCCACACTGCCAGGAAGGAAGTCAAATATGGAAAAACTGAATTACCACTCTGAGAAGTCCTAGAAAGTCAATGGATAAACTTCAGCAGCTACTTCTGATTAAAAACTATTAAAACAAGAGATTTTTAATTCTGAACTAATCGCTCTTGGAAACCTAGTGCATAATCCCACAGTAAAATATTAAAATCAGTCTACTGGGGAGAAGAAAAAAAATGCATGATATTAACATTAATGATTTGATAAGAAAATAGGTAAAAATAAGAAAAATTTTACAAAATTTTATAGTTCTAAAAAATACAATATTCCAATTTTTTTTTTTTAATCAGAGCAAACCAAGAATAAAGTGACTACATAAAAGGTAATGTCAGCCGGGCTCGGTGGCTCAGCCTGTAATCCTGCGCCTTTGGGAGCCCGAGGGTTCGAGACCCGCCTAGGCAACTTGGTGAGACCTCATCTCTACAATAAATCAAAAAATGAGCCGGGCGTGGCAGCGCACGCCTGTAGTTCCAGCTACTTGGAAGGCTGAAGTGGAAGGATCGCCAGGGCCCCGCAGGTCGAGGCTGCAGTGGCCGGAAGCAGTCACTGCACTCCAGTCTGGGTGACAGAGAGAGACTCCAACTCAAAAAAAAAAAAAAGAAAAGGTAATGTCAAGGCACACTGATGGTCTTCCTGTTTCCTAGAAAAGAAAATATACACAGGAAGTTTCCAGTTTCATGTAGTAATACTTTTACAAAATGTGCACACCTGTGTGACGAAAGCATCAATTTTACAACTTTACGTAAAACACAATGTAAAAAAAGAAAAAAGCTGGGCACAGTGGTTCACAACTATAATCCCAGAACATTGGGAGGCCAGGGTGAGAAAACTGCTTGATCCCAGGAGCTCAAAACCAGCCTCTACAAAACACAGCAAGACCTTGTCTCTACAAAAAATAAATAAATTAGCCAGGAAAGATGGCGTGCCTGTAGTCCCAGCTACTCTGAAAGCTCAGGCGGAAGGAATACCTGAGTCTAGAAGGGTGAGGTTGCAGTGAGCCATGACATCACACTGCACTCCCGTCTGGGCAACAGAGACTCTGACTCAAAAGAAAAAAAAAAAAAAGGACCAGCCTGCCACATTGCTTTGGATGTCAAAGTTTCCCTCAGATTAATCTACTGGGAAAGGATACTCGAGTTAACTATACATTCCATTTGAAAGCATAAGAAAAGCCCAGAAACATCTGAAATGAGCTGCCTTTCCAGAAACCACTACAACTGATACTGGGTACAAAACTGCTGTTATGTCTAATAGAACCAATTTCTGGATGACATCAGGAAGAAGTCGGGGGGCAAGTTAGGTGTTTTCAACATGTACAAGCATTCCAAGTAATTTTAAGGTGTAAATACACAAAAAAGTACAAAAGAAAAATACTGGGAAATAGTTATGGAAGAGGTACAACATTAAACCAGAGGCCACACACAGACACCTGCCGATATAAATTAAGGCTGCCACACAGTAAGTCATGAACAATCACAAAGAAAAGCAATTCAACAAACTGAAGTACAACTATCCATTTCAGATGCACTCATTTCTCAACCTCTGAACTTCTAGGTACCTAATTTAGTAGAACTGCTTCTACACAAACAGAAGAGTTATGAGAATACCTCAAATAATATGAGGGGAAATGACACCAACATTTTGCCAGCCTCCATTAGAAACTTGGGCCAAGTCCAGCAGGTCAAGGTTCTACCTTTCTTTCAGCAGGCAGCAGCCACGGGCCCTGCCACTCACTAGGTAAACCACTCAGGTTGGGCACAGAGCGCCCACCAGGGGAACCTAGTCCTCCCTACATGGCAGGTGACTGACAGGCGGGCTCTGCTCTCTGGACCCATAACTCCTCTGCAAGCTCTGGAGACCATCCTGCTGAACAGCATCCAGTACCAATTTACGTGTGCAAGAACTCTTGGCCCACAGACAATGAGAGTACGGCTGGCACACGATCCTTGCAGTTCTGGATCTGACCTCCTCAGGGTCCGGCACAAGGCAGGTATTCCCTGCTCTATGTTCTAAGTCAGTCCTTTGCTGTTCAGGGGTACTTCTGAAATGAGTGGTGTGTGAGGGCAATTACTGTCTGGATTTACTCACAAACCACTCATGGAAGGCTTGGAGTGCACACCTGTCAGAATACAGCAGTGACAGACAAGAATCCTGCCTTCACAAGGCCAGTATTATTGTGAGACCTGCACTCCTGGGTAGGATTTTTTAATGGGAGGGTCTGAGGAAAGAGGGGGATAGCCCAGACAGCATTCTCCACGAAGTGTGTAACTCACCTACAGCATACAATTCAGAGACAACTTAGTAGTTTGGTAAAATAAACATCGGGCACAAAAGCAAGGAAGCAAATATTTACAAAAGGAAACCAACCAGTGTCAGAAACTCTGATGTCCAATGATACTTCTCTTTTTAAAAAAAAAAAAAAAAACTGAGAAAACTACAGCTAGTTCTCCTTTGCCAATCAGCAGTCACAGTGCCATCCAGATATCTGAAAGAGTAAGAGTTGCTGTAATGTTCCCTCGTTTTACCTTTTAACATGGCGAGATGAAATAACTCAGAAAAAAGAACATCTCAGCTGGGCGCAGTGGCTCAAGCCTGTAATCCCAGCACTTTGGGAGGCAAAGGCAAGAGGATCGCCTGAGCCCAGGGATTCGAGACCAGCCTAGACAACTTGGTGAGACCTTGTCTCTGCAATTAAGCAATAAATTAGCCGAACTCAGTGGCTCAGTCTGTAATCCCAACACTTTGGGAGGCCGAGGTGTGTGGACTGCCTGAGCCCGCGGGTTCAAGACCAACCCGGGCAACTTGGTGAGACCTCATCTCTACAATAAATAAAAAATTAGCTGGGTGTGGTAGCGCACACCTGTAGTGCCGGCGACTTGGAAGGCTGAGGCAGAAGGATTGCCGGAGTCCAGCAGGTCGACGCTGGGGTGGTCATGAGTGTACCACTGCACTCCAGTCTGGGTTACAGAGTGAGATGCCAACTCAAAAAAATAAAATAATAAAAACAAATAAAGCAAAAAATTAGCCAAGCACAGCTGCATGTGCCTATAGTTCTAGCTACTTGGAAGGCTGAGGCAGAAGGATCACCTGCGCCCAGCAAGTCAAGGCTGCGGTGGCTGTGAGTGTGCCACTGCACTCCAGACTGGGTGACAGAGTGAGACTCCAAAGAGAAGAGAAAGGGGGGAGGGGGAAGGGAGGGAAG
>NW_007248982.1:519915-529796 GCF_000164805.1 Carlito syrichta
GAGAGGAGAGATCTCTGGGCCATCCCACTTCAACTGTTGGTCACTTTAGTACCAAGGTCTACCTCTGATTACTCCCAATCCCTAGAAAAGCTTAGAGTAGCATATTCAAAGATTTTGAAACAAGAATTAACAGCCGCCCACATAGCCCATCCTGATCTAATCAGAATCAGGTTTGCTTTCCAAAGTGGAGCAACTCTTGTGTCTAAAAACAAAGTGAGCTGGGCTTGGTGGCTCAGCCTGTAATCCCGCGCCTTTGGGAGGCTGAGGTGAGTGGATTTGCCTGAGCCCGCAGGTTCGAGACCTGCCTGGGCAGTGAGACCTCATCTCTACAATAAATCAAAAAATTAGCCGGGCGTGGTAGTGTGCGCCTGTAATTCTGGCTACTCGGAAGGCTGAGACGGAAGGATGGCTGGAGCCCAGCAGGTGAGGCTGCGGTGGCCGGAAGCGGCCACTGCACTCCAGTCTGGGCGACCGAGTGAAACTCCAACTCAAAACAAAACAAAACAAAACAAAACAAAACAAAAACAAATAAAAACAAAATGACAGAGTCAGACTGATTCTCTCAGGAAATAGTGACAGAGAAAGAAACTAAGCAAATGTAAAGGCCATCTATTTGTTAGATATTAAGATGTAACATCAATATTAAGCCACCCAATGCAAAAGTACTGACCACCTTCAGAAGATCTCAAAGGGTAACAGAATGTCTTCTGCCTTTTTTTTTTAATGCACTGGGTCATATAATTCAACCTGTTTTGGCGGGACCCCACAAAGTAAGAGTTCAAATCCACTGAACATAATTTTGTGCTTGGAAACTTCCAGAAGTGGTAAAAATCTGCCTCCATTATTACAGAACATGATAATGGCTGAATTTCACCACCACTGAGAAACAAAAGCAGAGATTTAATAAAAACTAATTAAATATTACTGCTGAATCCTCTGAAAATAAAATCTCTAATTAACGCCGGGCTTGGTGGCTCAGCCTGTAATCCCGCACTTTGGGAGGCTGAGATGAGTGGATTGCCTGAGCCCGCGGGTTCGAGACCCACCTGAGCAACTTGGCAGACCTCATCTCTACAATAAATCAAAAATCAGCCGGGAGTGGTAGCACACGCCTGTAGTTCCAGCTACTTGGAAGGCTGAGGCGGAAGGATTGCCCGAGCCCGGCAGGTCGAGGCTGCAGTGGCTGGGAGCGGCCACTGCACTCCAGCTTGGGTGACAGAGTGAGACTCCAACTCAAAAAAAAAAAAAAAAAAAAAAAAAAATCTCTCATTAATTCTAGAGTACTTAAAAGAAAACCAAGAGCAGTATTCCCTGAAAAGCCTAGTAATAGATAGTAGGTAATCAAAGACAGAATGAGCAGGAGCCTTGAAGCTTTTGTAGATTAATTAATAAACGTAAGTTAAAACTAACTGGAAAGCCAGGTTTGGTGGCTCAGCCTGTAATCCTGCACTTTGGGAGGCTGAGATGAGTGGATTGCCTGAGCCCGCGGGTTCGAGACCCACCTGAGCAACTTGGCAGACCTCATCTCTACAATAAATCAAAAATCAGCCGGGAGTGGTAGCACACGCCTGTAGTTCCAGCTACTTGGAAGGCTGAGGCGGAAGGATTGCCCGAGCCCGGCAGGTCGAGGCTGCAGTGGCTGGGAGCGGCCACTGCACTCCAGCTTGGGTGACAGAGTGAGACTCCAACTCAAAAAAAAAAAAAAAAAAAAAAAAAAATCTCTCATTAATTCTAGAGTACTTAAAAGAAAACCAAGAGCAGTATTCCCTGAAAAGCCTAGTAATAGATAGTAGGTAATCAAAGACAGAATGAGCAGGAGCCTTGAAGCTTTTGTAGATTAATTAATAAACGTAAGTTAAAACTAACTGGAAAGCCAGGTTTGGTGGCTCAGCCTGTAATCCTGCACTTTGGGAGGCTGAGATGAGTGGATTGCCTGAGCCCGCGGGTTCGAGACCCACCTGAGCAACTTGGCAGACCTCATCTCTACAATAAATCAAAAATCAGCCGGGAGTGGTAGCACACGCCTGTAGTTCCAGCTACTTGGAAGGCTGAGGCGGAAGGATTGCCCGAGCCCGGCAGGTCGAGGCTGCAGTGGCTGGGAGCGGCCACTGCACTCCAGCTTGGGTGACAGAGTGAGACTCCAACTCAAAAAAAAAAAAAAAAAAAAAAAAAAATCTCTCATTAATTCTAGAGTACTTAAAAGAAAACCAAGAGCAGTATTCCCTGAAAAGCCTAGTAATAGATAGTAGGTAATCAAAGACAGAATGAGCAGGAGCCTTGAAGCTTTTGTAGATTAATTAATAAACGTAAGTTAAAACTAACTGGAAAGCCAGGTTTGGTGGCTCAGCCTGTAATCCTGTGCCTTTGGGAGGCTGAGGTGAGTGGACTGCCTGAGCCCGCGGGTTCGAGACCCGCCTGGGCAGCAAGACCTCATCTCTACAATAAATCAAAAAATTAGCCGGGCGTGGTAGGACGTGCCTGTAATTCTGGCTACTTGGAAGGCTGAGGCGGAAGGATCGCCGGAGCCCAGCGGATTGAGGTTGCGGTGGCTCCCGGCCACCGTACTTCAGTCTGGGCGACAGAGTGAGATTCCAACTCAAAAAGACAAAAAAACAAAACCAACTGAAAAGATTATCATTCAACATTTCTCAGGTGTTACCATATTGTAAAGAACACCCACTTCAGCAGAACAAATATACAGGTAAGTTTAATGAAAGGTAACATTAACTATATGCTTTCAAAATATGTCTTTTAAAGAACTTCAAAGAGGAAGAACGATGAATCATCATTTATGCCACTACTGATTATCTTTTGTATTATATTAAACAATTACTGAGATTCCAAAATCAGTCCTGGAACCTATGGAATCTTAGCTTTATATTTTCTGAAAGACAGAAATATGGAGAATAATCCATCACTGAACTAAATCAAACCAACCAGGGGTAAAAGTACAGTGAAGAGGGAAACAGGACAGGCAAGGAAAAAATACAGATTACTGTCCCCTCAAGACAGAAATACTGACACAATCCAGCATAATAATGACAGCAGAAATAATGACAGCAGCCAGCGCATCTAGGGAAGGGGGGTGGGGGCTCATCTCCGGATAGAGTCCTGCAACACTGAGCATGTCCAGATGCAAGCAGTTTTGGAATGAGCAAGAAGCTCCCTATCTTGAAAGGCATTCAAAACCACAGAAAGTAGAGGGACTGTTGAGTTACAGAACTTATACTTTATATGAAGTGCTACTCTAACAAGTCACTCATTTGAGTGATGCTGTCAATGATCCAAACATATTATAACTTTTCAAACCTGCTTTCACATACTCTGGACTAAATCTCTAGGAATAAACTTGTGTTAAAAGTCAATGGTATAAGATTCGACAGTTACAAGTTTTCTATTCTGTCAGTAATTTTAAAAAATTAACATTTAATGTCCCTATGAATGAAAGAGCAGAATAAAAGTAATTTTTTCAAATGCAAATTCTGAAGTTTTTAACTATGTGCCTCCCTAAAAAATTTTTTAAAAAGAATAAAAAGGTTTCACCAAATAGACTCCTTTAGGTGTCAAATATCTTTTGGCCGGGCTCGGTGGCTCAGCCTGTAATCCCAGCACTTTGGGAGGCCGAGGTGAGTGGATTGCCAGAGCCCACGGGTTTGAGACCCGCCTGGGCAACTTGGCGAGACCTCATCTCTACAATAAGTCAAAAAATCAGCCAGGTGTGGTAGCGCACGCCTGTAGTTCCAGCTACTTGGAAGGCTGAGGCGGAAGGCTGAGGCAAAAGGATCGCCGGAGCCCAGCAGGTTGAGGCTGTGGTGGCCGGGAGCGGCCACTGCAGTCCAGTCTGGGTGACAGAGTGAGACTCCTACTCAAAAAACAAAACAAAACAAAAAAAACATCTTTTACCTGTAACATCAAGTTGAATCAACTATTTACAGTAAGAGTTGCACTGAACACTTCATAAAGTCTGTAACACCTACATATGTTCAAAATTGTCAGAGTACTAAAGCTAGCAAAATGCTTCCTAGTTTGCTTTAACAATTATGAGATGGATATGACTTCATTTTCCTTGTCTCTCTGGTGACACCAGACCACTTTAAAGCTGCTATCAAATGGCTAGACCCACTCACTATTGAAAAGTATAAAATTCTTTAAGTCCAAAGTATTACTTGAATTTCTCATTTAGTAACAAAGTCACCTGTTCTGATAGCATAAAGCAGGCTTCCTGACTCTAATTCCAATTGTGAAATTAGATGTACACTAGACAGAAGATGTCAACCGTTTTCCAAGTGTGACATAGCTACATACCTACCTTATCCAACAACATGGAGCACTTGCACGTTAACTTGCTTCTAATGCAACAGTCAAGTATTACATTATTTTGTTGTTGTTGCTTCAGTTCAACGGTCTTCAAATACTTAACTATTTTCTATGCTTTTTTGTTTTTTGCACTCTTAGGAAACTTTAAAAAATATCTTTTACTTGTTTTTTTTTTTTTGGCAGGGTCTGCAACCTAAGTTCAAGTGCAGTGCTGCTACCACAGCTCACTGCAGCCACGATCACCTGGGCTCAGGTGATCCCTTCCACTTCAGTCCCCCAATTAGCTACAACTACAGGTGTGCACCACCATGCCAAGCTAAGTTTTAAATTCTTTTTTGTAGACACAGTGTCTCACTATGTTGCCCAGGCTGGTCTCAATCTCAAGGGATCCTCCCACCTCGGCCCTCCTTTTACTTATTTTCAATAACAACACATCGGGTTCCTCAAAGACTCCATAGTACACCATGAGCAATTCCCATAGGCTTTCCAGCTAAACCAGCACTGACAGAAAGGTGTCTGTCAGGGAACTGCCCATCCTTCTAGCAGTTTTCATACTCTTTAACTCCAAAAAAACAAAGCAGATCTTCACAGCTAGAATTTTAGTTACCAGGGGCGATCATGAAAGATATTACAGATTGAGAAACAAAAGAAATGCCTTTATTTTTAATCATACCTAAATCATCCCGTGACTTTACCATGCATATTATCTATAAGTGATAGTACAACAAATATATCCTAAAAAACTAGAGCATACTTTTAAGAATGAAAATGTATATAAACATTTCTTCCCTCCCTCTACAAAAATGTTAGCATAACTTAATGTTGAATTAACTATTAAAACATCACTTCATACACTCTCCAAATATACTGAAGAAAATGTCCATATGTAAGTTAAGTTCAGACTCTATCTTAATGAATAGAACAAAATGCTATTAGAAAGCGACACTAGAAACTAAGGCAAAATCACACACAGACACAAGAAGGCCACAGATCCCATCAGAAAAGAATGCACCAAACACATTCGCATTTATTTTCTTTTTTTTTTTTAAGCAAATGACAAAGACCCAGTTAACCAGCTTTACTTTTTTAAACCTAAGCTTAACATTACATATTTAAACAATTGTCAAAACATACTAAGTTGCCAGCATTCATGCACGACTAGAAAACATCCTTATAAGATTTATATTAAACCAGAAATGTATTACCATTAATTCCTTAATATCTTTCACTAGTAAATACTGAAAAAAAAAATTGAAATTATTTCTGTAGAAGATTCGTCCTGGCAATGTTAACTTCACAGCAGGCTGACACTACTTGGCTCACATTTCAGACACAATGGAAAGCAGATCCATGCTGGTGTTAGTGTACAATCTTGTCCTACCACTAAAGAATCAAGGCTCACCTTGGAGTACCTTTAATAAAAAAGCAAAGTGCATACAGAGATTTACAACAATTCTGAAGACAAAAAAAATGGTCCTATAATGTGGTCCCAACGACAAACTCAAAAGTCTATGACAAACAGGGGCTCCGATGAGCTGTTTATAAATACTTTAGATTAGGTACAATTATACTGAAAGTTGAGTTCATTTGAAATCTTCAAAAAAAATGTTCCTGTTAATCCTCAAATGGTGCTTGTTATAGTTTAACATTTCTGTTAAATGCGTGCGTTGAATTACTTGTTATCCAAGCGTAGCAGCTGCTCCTTACCATTTATCGTTAAGGACTTTAACTGGCCATTTTCTTCAACTTCTACTCTTTCTTGACCATTCTCGACAATCCTGTAGGGTAACATTCATTTAAGAATTATTTACAGTAAATATATGTAAATGTATATGCATATTATTAAAAGACATTATTGTATATATATAATTTTCAGGCCAAAAAAACAGGTGAAGTCAATTGTGATCAATTTATCTTCTGATCCTAAAATTGATTTATTCTGACAAAAGTAAGTTTTGCCTCAAAACCTTATAAAGATGGAGGCTAAATACATGCAGAGATACTTCCAGTCAGAAATAGTAAAGATTTTACTATTAATGGTTTTCCATTTTGCCATGCAAACAATGCTGGGACAACTTATACAATATTACATTATTACATGTTAAGTATGGCTCTAAATAAATAAGACTTTTAATAAACTAGAGATCAAAAGATGTTCTTGGTGCCATATTTAGCAAATAACCTATATGCAACACTGTGAAAGATATGCAATTGTGGCTCCAATTAAACATTTTGCTGACTTAATAAACATTTAAAATATATAACACACTGACCTCTTTGTGGTGATTTTTCTTCCGTTAACTATTTTAGTAGAAGTTGAAACAGATTTGAAGTTGCCCATCCCACTACCACCAAATGAAGTGGAAGAAAATGAAGTGAGGCCCCCATGACCCAGCGACCCAAATGATGTGAAGCCTACAGAAAAACAGAAAAAAAGAAAAAAAAACAATTAGAGACTAACCTTCATGAAAAACCAGAGCTTCAAAATTTAGCAGTAAACCATCTGGCATTCAGATGTGGAAGCAAAGAGTAGCAAACCACACAAGCATGAAACCTAGGCTCAGCTTTTGAACAGCTGGGAAAAGGAGGACAGAGCCTCTTCCAAAACATCAAACGTGTATTCCAGACAGAGGAACACAATTAGCTATTTCTTGTCATAGTCTCTCTCTCTCTCTCCTTCATATGGCACTTCCCTGCACCTGACAGGCATTTCTAACATGCCAGAGATCTTCCATTTCTGCATGATCTACCTGGCATCACGCACCTCAGAGAGAGAGTGATGGCAATGTGGATCTCCATCATACAGGAACAGAATGACTTGAATACCACAGAACAGCCAACTAACTGGCTTACCTCCTCCCACCGGACCACAGGGGTAGGTATCAGACTACAGGTGAGCACTACCGCCTGGGCTAAAGTTTTAACTTTTCTTAGAGACAAGGTCTCACTAAGTTGTTCAAGCTGTTCTCAACCTCCTGGCCTTAAGCAATCCTCCCACCTAATTCTCCAAAGTGCTGAGATTACAGGTGGGAGCCACTGTGCCCAGCTTATACATGCCTGGCACTTCTTGGTATTTTAACCAGATTTCACTTATTCTCCTTTATCCTTTGGATAGCATATCACATAATATCAAATAAGAGGATGTGTTGGGGGACAGCACATGAAAAAAGTCAAGTTCAGGCCAGACACAGTGGCTCACACCTATATAGTCCAGCACTTTGAGGGTGAGGTGAGAGGAATGCCTGAGCCCACGAGTACGAGATCAGCCTGGACAACTTGGCGAGACTTCATCTCTACAATAAATCAAAAAATTAGCCGGGCATGGTGGCACATGCCTGTCTTTCCAGCTACTTGAAAGGCTGAAGCAGAAGGATCGCCTGAGCCCAGCAGGTGGAGGCTGTGGTGGCCATGAGCACGGCACTGCAATTCAGCCTGGGCTAGAGTGAGACTTCTACTCAAAAAAATAGAAGGTGAGGTCCAATCAAGTGGACTACCTAGATGTTAACAGAACAATATAAAAGGCAAAAAAAAATTGACTATCATGAACAAGGCAACCCATATAAGCTCTGCCAATTGCTACCAGGAAATTTAAAAATAAAAATGAGATCATTAGAACAGCTACCCTGTGAAGAGGAATATCATGACTATAACAAAAATGAAATAGCAAGCTGGGCTCGGTGGCTCAGCCTGTAATCCCAGTACTTTGGGAGGCCGAGTCGAGAGAACTGCCTGAGCCTGTGGGTTTGAGACCCACCCGGACAACTTGGTGAGACCACAACTCTACAATAAATCAAAAATTAGCCAGGCATGGTAGCGCATGCCTGTAGTACCAGCTACTTGGAAGGCTGAGGTGGAAGGATAGCCGGAGCCCAGCAGGTCGAGGCTGCAGTGGCCAGGAGTGGTCACTGCACGCCAGTCTGGGTGACAAAGTGAGACTCCAACTCAAAAAAAAAAAAAGAAAGAAAACAAATAGCAGACAAGATTCTAATGCTTCAAGTAAAACAGACAACTGTACCATAATATACGCCTATTACTCCACTCTTAAGCTGTTTGGTGACCTACTGACAACTGTATGTGTGCAGCTAGACACTTCACTAGTGAGTCAGTCTGCCATGGGCTGCTTTTAAAGTCTAACCTTCTGATTCTATCCACTTGGACACTCTTAGGATGTTGCCTGCTTGTAAAACTTTTTTTTTAGGTCAGAGTCTCACTCTGTCACCCAGACTGGAGTGCAGTTGCATGCTGCTCATGGCCACCATAGCCTCGACCTGCTGAGCTCAGGAAATCCTTCTGCCTCAGTCTTCCAGGCATGCACCACCACATCCAGCTAATTTTTTTTATTTCTCGTATAGATGAGGTCTCACTATGATCCTCAGGCGGGTCTCGAACCCCTGGGCAATCCTCTCACCTCCACCTCCCTAAATGCTGGGATTACAGGCTTGAACCACTATGCCTAGCAGTGTACTTTTTTTTTATTTTGGTTTGGTTCGAGTCGGAGTCTCATTCCGTCGCCCAGACTGGAATGCAGTGGCTGCTCCTGGTCACCACAGCCTCAATCCGCTGGGCTCTGGTGATCCTTCCACCTCAGCCTTCCGAGTAGCCAGAATTACAGGCGCGCACTACCACGCCCGGCCAATTTTTTATTTATTGTCGAGATGAGGTCTCGCCAAGTTGCCCAAGCAGGTCTCGAACCCGTGGGCTCAGGTTTTTTTTTTAAATGGCAAAGGACGCTTGATAACATGAAGGATTTGCACTTGTTGATCTGTAATATACATTACTGCTTTCACCTTAGAATTTCATTATATGCTGGTCTCTAATAGTAAAATTAGAAGTAGTTTTTCAAGTTTAACATTCTTGGGGAGATTAAGATAAAATGTAGGTTACTAAGCACAGTTTTGTATACATAAAAAATTTTGGCAAATCTATAAAGTTATTCTATCAAAAGGAATACACATAAACTTCTCTGACTAAAAGAATATTTAGTGTATAAAAACTAATTTATATTTAGATACAGATTAAATCTGGGATATAATACCTGTGTCAAAAGAAGGAAATCCACTTCCAAAAGATGGAAATCCACTGAAGGCAGAGAAAAATGAACCTGTTCCTCGACTTCTGCTTCCTCGGGGACCTCTTCGATTCCCAAAGAAGTCCTCAAATGGGTCTTCTAAAAACAAATATAAACGCATATTTATGTAAAGTCTTGCTTTCAAAATTATTTTTTCATGGGAGAGCTGCAATAAGAGAAAATGGTTGAATGCCTTATAACACCACTCTATCATGGACAAAAAAACTGACAAGAACAATGTATATATGTATTATACATATACCATATAATAATGTATGTATTATAAAAATTTATGACAACTATATATAATACATGTTACATATATAACACTGTATTATAACAATGTAGCCAATCTACAGAAATATCATTTCACCCAATTTTGCTTACTACTTTAATTCAACAAAACCTCTAACGCATTACCAAATAACAGGACTGGTATTTTTTTTTTTTTTGAGTTGGAGTCTCATTCTGTCACCCAGACTGGAGTGCAGTGGCC
>NW_007248982.1:530022-537497 GCF_000164805.1 Carlito syrichta
ATTCGATTTTATTGTAGAGATGAGGTCTCACCTGCCCAGGTGGGTCTCGAACCCGCAGGCTCAGGCAATCCACTCACCTCAGCCTCCCAAAGGCGCGGGATTACAGGCTGAGCCACCGAGCCCAGCTAGAACTGGTAATTTTTAAAGCAGCATATATAGCATATAAAACGCAGGACCATTAATGTGCACTTCAAACATGGACAGAGAGCTGTTTTAATATATTATAGCCTTTTATTTAACATCCTGCTAGACACTGTTCCTGCCGCCAACACTGGAAAATTAAAGTTAGTTTTACACTTAGGTGGTTGTATTTCATGAACTCCAAGTTGCCTTCTATAAAATAATTCAGAAATACACTGAAAAATGGATTATTCTAACATGCACATATACAAATATATACACAGAGCAACAATAGTATGGCCAAGTCAGCTGAATGTAAACAGTTGGTTAACTTGGGCCAAGAATGTTTGAGAATTTCTTCTACTTCTCTATAAAAGCTTGATGCCTCAAAAGAAAAGTTATAATAGGATTAGGTGAAGTCAAATCTGAATAAATGTTAACTGGAAGGCATAACATTGTGTTTGAAGCTATCTTAGAAAACTACTGACACAAGTGAGCATCACAGTGCAACCATTTTTCTTCTTTGTTATTGTCAATAATAAACTATTACTGCCGGGCTCGGTGGCTCAGCCTGTAATCCCGCGCCTTTGGGAGGCTGAGGTGAGTGGATTGCCTGAGCCCGCGGGTTCGAGACCCGCCTGGGCAGCGAGACCTCATCTCTACAATAAATCAAAAATCAGCCGGGCGTGGTAGCGCATGCCTGTAATCCCGGCTACTCGGAAGGCTGAGGCGGAAGGATCGCCGGAGCCCAGCAGGTCGAGGCTGCGGTGGCCGGAAGCGGCCACTGCACTCCAGTCTGGGCGACAGAGTGAGACTCCAACTCAAAAAAAAAAAAATAAATAAAAAAATAAACTATTACTTACTGAAAAGATATGCATTACATAAACCGTTTTAAATTTACCTAGATTCTACGTTACTAGTAAGCACACATTTTTTTTTCAAGGAAATGGAAAATCTGGACCCAAGACAAGGAAATTTAATGGATGTGGTGCAGGCCAGGCAAGGTGGATCACTCCTATAATCACAGCATTTTGGGAGTCCAAGGCAGGAGGAATGGTCCAGGAGGAATGCTCAAGACCAGGAGTTTGAGAATAGCTTAGGCAACATAGTACGCCCTGATCTCTATTGAAAAAGAAAAAAGGCCAGGCTCGGTGGCTCAGTCTGTAATCCCGTGCTTTGGGAGACCAAGGTAAGTAGATTGCTTGAGCACGCGGGTTCGAGACCTGCCTGGGCAACTTGGCGGGACCTCATCTCTACAACAGTAATTCAAAAATTAGCCGGGCGTGGTAGCACATGCCTGTAGTTCCAGCTACTTGGAAAGCTGAGGCAGAAGGATTGCCAGAGCCCAGCAGGCGAGGCCACGACAGAGTGAGACACCAACTCAAAAAAAAGAAAAGAGCCGGGCTCGGTGGCTCAGCCTGTAATCCCGCGCCTTTGGGAGGCTGAGGTTGAGTGGATTGCCTGAGCAAGCGGGTTCAAGACCCGCCTGGGCAGTGAGACCTCATCTCTACAATAAATCAAAAAATCAGCCAGGTGTGGTAGCGCATGCCTGTAATTCCGGCTACTCAGAAGGCTGAGGCGGAAGATTCGCCAGAGCCCAGCAGGTCGAGGCTGCGGTGGCCGGGAGCGGCCACTGCACTCCAGTCTGGGCGACAGAGTGAGACTCCAACTAAAAAAAAAAAAAAAGAAAAGAAAAGAAAAGAATTTGTATGGGTGTGGTGACTCATGCCTGTAATCCCAACACTTTGGGAGGCAGAGGCAAGGATTGCCTGAGTCCAGGGGTTCAACACGAGCCTGGGCAACATGAAAAGACCACATCTCTACATAAATAAAAAAATTAGCTGGACAAGATGGCACATGCCTATAGTTCCAGCTACTTATAAGGCTGAAGCAGAAGGATCGCCTGAACCCAGCAGGTCGAGGCTGCAGCGGCTGTGAGCTTGCTACTACACTCCAGCCTGGGCGACAGAGTGAGACTCCGGCTCAAAAAAAGGGAAAAAAAAAAAAAAACAGTTAGCCAAACATGGGGGCACAGCCCCAGCTACTCAAGAGGTTGATGTGGAAAGATCACCGGAGCCCATGAGGTAAAGGATGCGCTAAGTTGTGACTGTGCCACTGTATTCCAGTCTGGGCAACAGAGTGAGACCCTGACTCACCAAAAAAAAAAAAACAACCCACAAAAAACCACAAAAACCAAAAAGACATAAATGCATGCAGGGGAAAAGAAAAACAATCCAGGACATAAAACTACCCAACAGGCCGGGCTCAGTCTGTAATCCCAGCACTTTGGGAGCCCGTGGGTTCGAGACCCACCCAGGCAACTTGGGGAGATCTCATCTCTACAACAAATCAAAAATGAGCAGGGCATGGTAGTGCGCACCTGTAGTTTCGGCTACTTGGAAAACTGAGGTGGAAGGATCTCCGGAGCCCAGAAGGTTGAGGTTGCAGTGGCCAGGAATGTGCCAAGGCACTGCACTCTGGGTGACAAAGTGACACTCCAACTCAAAAAAACAAAACTACCCAAAAGTATAGCCTATTACACCAAGGTGGAGGGTAAAAAACTGACCAGCGCAGGGAAAAGGTACATTTCAGCCAAGGAAACCACAAAATAAATACTGTACAACAAAGTATAATAGTGAGTACTGAAACTAATCACACACCAAAATTCGCTAAGCAACCAAAGTTTATATAAACAAGAGTGACTTAACTTAGCTACTCGGGACGCTGCAGCAGTAGGACTGCTTAAGCCCAGGAGTTTCAATGCAGCTCACCCAACATAGCAAAACCTCACCTTTTTTTTTTTTTGAGTTGGAGTCTCACTCTGTTGCCCAGGCTAGTGGGCAGTAGCACACCCATGGCCACCACAGCCTTTACCTGCTGGGCTCAGGTGATCCTTCTGCCTCAGCCTTCCAAGGACTGGAATCACAGGCATGTGCCACCACACCCAGCTAACTTTTTGATTTACTGTAGAGATGAGTTCTCACTAAGTTGCCCAGGTGAGTCTCAAACCCGTGGGCCCAGGCAAGCCTCTCACTTCAGTCTCCCAAAGTTCTAGGATTACAGGCATGAGCCATCGCACCCAGCTTAGACCTCATTTCCTTTTAAAAAAAAAAAAAGAAAAGACCGGGCTTAGTGGCTCAGTCTATAATCCCAGCACTTTGGGAGGCTGAGGCAAGTGAACTGTCTGAGCCCACATGTTCAAGGTCAACCCAGGCAATTTGGCAAGACCTCATCTCTACAATAAATCAAAAACTAGCAGGGCGTGGTAGCACACGCCTGTAGTTCTGGCTACTTGGAATGCTGAGGCAGAAGGATCACCGGAACCCAGCAGGTTGAGGCTGCGGTGGCCGGGAGCAGTCACTGCACTCCAGTCTGGGCGACAGAATGAGACGCCAACTAAAAAAAAAAAAAAATTAGCCAGGTACGGTAGCGCGCCTACAGTTTCAGTTACTCAGAAGGTTAAGGCGGAAGAACTGCCGGAGCCCAGCAGGTCGATGCTGGGGTGGCCATGACTATGCGCCTGGGCGAGGAAGTGAAACTCCAACTCCAAAAAAGAAAACAAAGACGAGCAAGGCAGCACTTGAAGTTAACTCTGTGCTCTGAAAGATCTACAGAGAGGTGAACAACTAAACCCCTTAAGCATTTTGGTTATACCCAGGACCCTCTAATTAGAAGAACTAATAAGGCTGAGGAAGCTTCAGGAGGGCAGGGAGAAGATATCCACACTTCACCTAGTAAATAGAGCTAATCTGAATGGAAAGTGGCCAGTATGCCCCACCTAAAGCTAAGGCCAGGAAAATGGTCCTGAAGAAACAAACATTTAGAGAACTGGTGACTGTTGGCTTGTTCAAAGAGCTGGCAAGGAGACAGGAGAGGAAGAAGACGTGCCCAGCCATGGAACACACACACCCAGTGCAGACTTGGCTCTCTACCCTCAAACACAGTCATAGGTGGTGATGCAAAGAGGGAGGAACGAACTGGGCTCGGTGGCTCAGCCTGTAATCCCAGCACTTTGGGAGGCCAAGGCAAGTAGACTGCCCAAGCCTGTGGGTTCAAGACCCACCCGGGCAACTTGGCAAGACCTCGTCTCCACAATAAATCAAAAATTAGTCAGGCATGGTAGCACACCTGTAGTCCCAGTTACTTGCAAGGCTGAGGCGGAAGGATCGCAGGAGCCCAGTAGGCTGAGGTTGAGGTGGCTTGGGAGCATGCCACTGCACTCCAGTCTGGCCAACAGACTGAGACTCCAACTCAAAAAAAAAAAAAAAAATAAGCTGGGTTTGGTGGCTCAGCCTGTAATCCCGCGCTTTGGGAGGCTGAGGTGAGTGGATTGCCTGAGCCCATGGGTTCAAGACCCGCCTGGCCAACTTGGCGAGACCTCATCTCTACAATAATTCAAAAAATTAGTCAGGCGTGGTAGCGCGTGTCTGTAGTTCCAGCTACTTGGAAGGCTGAGGCGGAAGAATTGCCAGAGCCCAGTAGGTAGAGACTGTGGTGGCCGGGAGTGGCCACTGCACTCCAGTCTGGGCAACAGAGTGAGACTCCAACTCAAATAATAATAATAATAATAATAATTTTAAGGTCATTTATAAAGCTACTTTATAAACAGATCTGTCCCACTGTCATATTTAAGGTAAGTAAGAACAGAAGGCAAAAGAAATTAAGTCACAGCCTTTTATCTAAACCTAATAACATTTTGTTGGGCTAGACACAGTGGTTCATGCTTATAATCTTAACAGCATATATAACATATAAAACTCAGGATCATTAATCTAACAAGAACAGAGAGCTGTTTTAATATAGCCTTTTATTTAACATCCTGCTAGACACTGCTAATGCTGCAGTGGCTTATGCCTGTCATTCCAATATTTTGGATTGCTGAGGCAGGAGAACTGCTTGAGCCCAGAAGTTCAAGACCAGACTGAGTAACAATGCAAAACCTCGTCTCTGCACAGAATCAAAAAATTAGCCAGGTGTAGTGAACAGCACCTGTAGTCCTAGCTACTTAGGAGGCTGAAGCAGAAGGATCAATCGCCCAAGCCCAGGAGATCAAGGTTGCGGTGATCCGTGACTGTGCCACTGCACCCTGGCCTAGGTGACAGAGGACAGAGTTAAGACCTTGACTCAGAAAGAAAACAGCATTTCCATAAGCCAGTCACAGTGGTGTGAACCCACAGCCCCGGAACCTCTGGAGGCTGGGGCAGGAAGATGACTTGATTCCCCAAGTTCAAGACTGCAGTGAGCTATGGTCAGATATATGAACAGCCACTGCACCTCAGTCCTGGCAACAAAGTGAGATAAAAGAAAAGCCAAAAAAAGGCGTACCCATGGTCAGTCTTACACTTTCACTACTCATTCCTGAAAATCTTAGTGTAAAGTTATTCTTTGCACACTCTAAAACTTTAATATCCTTCTGCAATTTTCCACTTATTAATGCTATAAAGATTAGTATGGTTGCAATTTCTTTCTCTCTCTTTTTTTTGAGTTGGATTCTTACTCTGTCGCCCAGGTTGGAGTGCAGTGGCACACTCACAGCCACTGCAGCATCGACTTGCGGAGCTCTGGCGATCCTTCTGCCTCATCCTTCCAAGTAGCTGGAACTATAGACATGCGCTACCACGCCCGGCAAATTTTTTTATTTATTGCAGAGACGAGGTCTTGCCAAGTTGCCCTGGCTGGTCTCAGGCAATACACTCGCCTCAGTCTCCCTAAGTGCTAGGATTACAGTCTGAGCCACTGATCCCAGCTGAGGACAAATGTTAAGGGCTTAGTTGTCATATGAATTTAAAGAAATTGTAACCAGCAAGGCTCAGTGGCTTGCCCATAATCCCAGCACTTTGGCAGGACAAGGCAAGTGAATTTCCTGAGCCCGCAGGTTCAAGACCAGCCCACGCAACTTGGTGAGACCATGTCTCTGCAATAAACCAAAAAATAAGCTGGGAGTAGTAGTGTCCGCCTGAAGTTACAGCTATTTGGAAGACTGAGGCAGAAGGATCGCCTGAACCCAGCAGGTCGAGGTTGCGGTAGCTAGGAGCGTACCACTGCTCTCCAGCCTGGATGACAGTGTGAGACTTCAACTCAAAAAAAAAAAGAACGAAGGAAAAGCAATTTGGGGTATGTATGTGACCATTTAAAGCTTTCAGTCCCCAAATAAGACCAAATTTTTAAAAAATCCTTCAGCCTAGCAATTCTACATCCAGGAACTCAACTGATCCCAAACATAGAAATATGTTACCCATGAAGAGTTCAAAACACTACCAGCAGTGAAAAATCACTGTCCCACAGAAGAGTAGGCACACGCATGGCGAGCGTGTATCAATGCAGGTTTTTAGCGTCCACAAGGAGCTGAGCTGTAGAAAGGAGATTATGCCTGCACAGAACAACCATTAACATGCTACAAAAGTTGTCCAAGGGGCTTCATCCAACTGTCATTACCCACTACCTATTTGGTATTAATTTTGCATCTGAAAAGTCATATTTTAGACTTTTAATCTTAAGATACTTTATGGTCATGACCAGTGAGGTAGGTACTTGCTGCAGGCGAAGGTAACACAGAGTAGGTAGCTCGAGGAGGCAGCTATCACAACACTGGCCATAACCATGTGACCAATTACAAAAACCAGGACCGTAAATGTCTTGAGTATTTTTTTACTTTATTTTGTTATGTCTGTCATATATAATATGTAAATTTATGCATATACCATCGTTTTCTTCCTTCTCTCATCCTCTTACACACGTCTTGCCAATTAAGTTAGGAGATATTCAAGGAGAACAGCAGACATCATTCAAGGACTTCACCGCCACTGGGAAGGGGGCTAGTGCTTTTCTGCCTGTCTGTAAGATAGCTGTGTCATGTTAAGCCAAAGTATGACCTTGTTTTTTTTCTTCATTCGGAGGTTAGGTATAAGGAGATATAGGAACTGAGAAGGGATAGACACATGAGTAATTAATTCCACGTGTCAACTTGACCTGACCCAAATATTGAGTAAGTTTCTGAATAAGATTAACATTTGAATCAGCAACTGAGGAAAGCAGATTGCCCTCCCTAATGTTGAGGGATCTCATCTACTCAGATGAAGGTCTAATGACAACAAAAGGCTGACCCACACCCTATAACACCCCAGAAGATTCTGATGGCTTCAAAATGCAATGGAAATTTCAGCTCTGCAGATCTTAATAGCCTCCATAATCATGAGAAAAAAGCATTTTCATAAGCCAGCCACAGTGGTTTATTATACAATGGCATATGGATTGTAACATAATCATAATCATGTTAACCTATTCCTGTAATATACAAGTATGTACATGGTCGCCGGCTGACCAGGCTCGCTAGGAGCTGCCTCCAAGCCGCAGCG
>NW_007248982.1:537517-559524 GCF_000164805.1 Carlito syrichta
GGAGACTTGGGAGTGACTGCTAATGGGTGTGAGGTTTCTTTTTGAGGTGATAGAAATGTTCTGGAATTCAGCCGGGTGTGGTGGCACACGCCTGTAATCCCAGCACTTTGGGAGGCAGAGCGAGAGGACTGCCTGAGTCCAGGGGTTCAAGATCAGCCTGGGCAACTTGGCGAGATCCTGTCTGGACAAAAAAGATTAAACAATTAGCCAGGCATGGTGTCATATGCCTGCAGTCCCAGCTACTCGGGAGGCTGAGGCGGAAAGATTACGTGAGACCAGCAGGTCGAAGCTCCAGAAACTGTGAGTGGGCCACTGCACTCCAACCCGGGCAACAGAGTGAGATTTCAACCCCCTCCCCTAAAAAAATTCTATTTGTGACTTCTACTTCCTGCCTGGACCCTGATGATTATTTTGCCTATCCCAATTTACATTCCTTCTAGTGTGCTAAACTGCCAGTTTCCTCCAAATCTGGCTGCAAAATAATGTATAAATGTTATGGGAATTGTGGGACCCCCCTACTCCCAGATTCATATGTTGAAGTTCTAATCAACAAAATGTGACCTTATTTGAAAATAGGGTCGGCTCAGGCCGCCATTGGTCCCCTCCTGCCCAGAGGCTGACGTGGAAGTCACCGGATGACCGGGCTCGCTGGGAGCCGCCTCCGAGACGCATCCTGGACGAGCCGGGGTGGTGGCGCGAGGACCGGCGAAGGAGGACTGGCGACTCGCCATTGGTGGTTTTTTTTCAAGTATTTTTTCCAGTTTGTTTGGAACTCAGGAGATGAGAATTTTAATTTTGGGATTAGATGGAGCAGGAAAAACCACAATATTGTACAGATTGCAAGTTGGAGAAGTCGTGACTACTATTCCTACCATAGGATTTAATGTAGAGACGGTGACATACAAAAACCTTAAGTTCCAAGTCTGGGATTTAGGAGGACAGACAAGTATCAGGCCATACTGGAGATGTTACTATTCAAACACAGATGCAGTTATTTATGTAGTAGACAGTTGTGACCGAGACCGAAGTGGCATTTCCACATCAGAGTTAGTTGCCATGTTGGAGGAAGAAGAGCTGAGAAAAGCCGTTTTAGTGGTGTTTGCAAATAAACAGGATATGGAACAGGCCATGACTCCCTCAGAGATGGCAAATTCACTTGGGTTACCTGCCTTGAAGGATCGAAAGTGGCAGATACTTAAAACATCAGCAACCAAAGGCACTGGCCTCGATGAGGCCATGGAATGGTTAGTTGAAATGTTGAAAAGCAGACAGTAGTCCAGTCCTTTAGTTCTTGGAATTGAAGGCTGCATCACCTGCTGTGTTCACACTGCGAGATGCAGACACTGCGTAGCATCACCATGTGCGGAAATGACTGCAATGTTTGTAATAAATTTGGAAAATAAGTGTGTGGAGAGGTAACTCGGTTGAATCACCTGAATATTCTGTGTCATGTACAATATTCCTTCCTTGCTTTCTTGTGTTAAGGTATATATTCTGTTTGTATGAAATTCTTATTCCAGTACAGTCCTGTTAAAGAATGCACTCTTCTTCCAGGAGAAAAAAAACCTATTTTTGAATTAGTAGTTGCAGCTTGTTTGTATAAACACTAATAAATATCTTAACTTGGATTTTTTTTCCCCCTTATAATGAATTAAGTCTTTCCAAAGATTAGGCTCAATAGAGTAGGCTGGGAACACAGTCTGTATAATATAGTCCTCATTTGCTTAACTTTTTTGATTTAAATGCTTTTGGTTGTAGGCATGAATATTCTTTTGGTGGTTAACTTCACTGACATATCTGCAATTGTCTTTTACTTTACAGTTGCTGAAAAATTTTATGTATAGTGATCTAGTTGATTTGTGCAGGACCTATATGAGGTAGGTAGGATGGGTTGTGATGTCTTCACCTGGTGGACGTGGACCAGGGTTCTGACAGGTTGGCTTGCTCAAGGCTACCTGTTAGTGAGGAGGGAATAGGGCTCAGAGTAGGATGTTTGGGTCAGAAGCTGGACTCAGACTACATTATGTATTTCTGAAAATGCCAACACTGATGACAGAACCTAACTCTTAAAATAAAATTATGCTAATTGAAGTAGTCACCATACATGCAAAATAACATATGTATTTTGTCTATACTGGAAGTGATCGATGATACAGTAAAAACAATCCTAAATAGTTACATTTGATGGCATTCACAACATGTTAAAGAAAAAATTTCACATGAAAGAAAATAAAGTCTATTTTAAGAAGCATTATTAAAAAAAAACAACAAAACCAAGTATGTACATATCCCCTAATTGGCTGTTTGTCTGAAGAACCCTGACTAATACACGAAAAAATGTATTTGATCGCTTTTTTTCTTTTTTCACAGTATTTTCTTTTTTCGCAGAGATGAGGTCTCACTATGTTGCCCATGCTGGTCTCTAACTCTTGGCCTCAAGTCATCCTCCCACATCAGCATCCTAAACCCAGCCTCATTTTACAAGTATCCTTAACACAGGTCTTTATATCTCAGTACGATTTTGTATCCTGAGATACAAACATTGAAATAGACACATATCTACATTAGGACTAAACTCATTTGAATATGAGTTCTAGGCATTACGATCAACATATCAAATGTTTCTTTAAAACTTACTAAGGACCAATCCATACTGGACCGTAATATTAACAAAATACTAAACTAATTAACAATCTAAGTAACTACGTAAAACTTATGACAAGGAAAAAAACTGAATAATGTGAAAAAATAAGAACAAAACAACACAAACATTTATATACATACGAAAAGTCTTAAAGAAGGACATTAAGAAAGAGGAAAAGATGTCTAAACTTATATATTTTATTTGTTTCACCAAGCACTGCAACAAAACAGAACAGTAACAGCCTAACAATAAAGACAGATCAACTAAAGTCAAATGCTTTAATCTCATACCACAGGGCACAGCGCAGAATTAAGCACACCATTTATTCAATACACTCATACCTCACACATCCTTAAGTAAACGTTTCAGTAACCACAACATATAGCCAGAAAGAAGGCCGCACTAATGATTAAGGCACCCACTGCTCTGGCCTCACGGTCTCACACTATTAATCCCCAAGTGCACAGAAAAACTAACACAGAAAGACAACAAAACAATATCTAAAATGTACCATGGGGATTTTGAACAAAAAAAAATATTTTCCTCTATACTACAACTCCGAAGCTAAAATACACAGCAACTCTCAGAAAAACAAAGGCCAAACATAGCAGACACAGAATTTCTCTCATCTCCCAACTAATCCCAAAACCAGGAACTAAAATTAAGACATTCATTTATTACAACTCAAGTTTTTAAAATAGTACCACTTAAATATTCAGAAGTAGCAAATAATATATTTGGAAGGAATTTGGGATAAAAATGATTGAGCCACCGAGTCCAGCTTATAAGACAATTTCTAATAACATCCTAGGTACAGTTACAGTAATGTATGAGTTACAAAAATCCATTCAAGTCATAGAATCCAAAATACACTGGATTCAAATTCTTCTATTTCAAATACAAGAGGCCAGTATTGGATAAGGAACCCTGGCATCAAAAGAATAAACATCTAGCCGGGCTCGGTGGCTCAGCCTGTAATCCCACGCTTTGGGAGGCTGAGGTGAGTGGACTGCCTGAGTCCGCGGGGTCGAGACCCACATGGGCAACTTGGCGAGACCTCATCTCTACAATAATTCAAAAAATTAGCCGGGCGTGGTAGTACACCCCTGTAGTTCCAGCTACTTGGAAGGCTAAGGCAGAAGGATCGTCGGAGCCCAGCAGGTTGAGGCTGCGGTGGCCGGGAGCGGCCACTGTACTCCAGTCTGGATGACAGACTGAGGGAAAAAAAAAGAATAAACATCTGGCCTGACACAGTGGCTCACGCTGATAATCCCAGCACTATGGGAGGCTGAGGTGACTCCCTGAGCCCAGGGGTTAGACACCAGCCTGGGCAACATGGCAAGACCTCATCTCTACATAAATCAAAAATTTAGCCGGGCATGGTGGTCACGCCTGTAGTTCCAGCTACTTGGAAGGCTGAGGTGGAAGGATCGCCTGTGCCCAGCAGGTCGAGGCTGTGGTGGCCGTGAGTGTGCTACTGCACTCCAGCCTGGGCAACAGAGTGAGACTCCAACTCAAAAAAAAAAAGTATTCTTCATCTTCAGGGCTACCAAACTCATTCCTCTCAGAAGCAAACTACCAGGACAGCACCGGGTCCCTCAGGGTGTACCTTCTGTGCCCTACAAGAAAGATGATCAATTTCTCCTTCCTCCCACTATCATATTTTCACCTTGCTATCCCTTACACTTAGTGAGTGTTATACCTGTTAAACTAGCTACAAACGCTTGTATAACCTAATCTTGCCAAAGCCTAACATAATCCTGAGGTGTTTCTTTGCTTTTTGGGGGTTTTTTGAGTTGGAATCTCACTCTGTCGCCCAGACTGGAGTGCAGTGGCCGCTCCCGGCCACCGCAGCCTCGACCTGCTGAGCTCCGGCGATCCTTCCGCCTCAGCCTTCTGAGTAGCTGGAACTACAGGGGTGCACTACCACGCCCGGCTGATTTTTTTTTAATTTTATTTATTGTAGAGATGAGGTCTCACCAAGTTACCCAGGTGAATCTCGACCCGCGGTTTAGGCAATCCACTCACCTCAGTCTCCCAATGTGCGGGATTACAGGCTGAGCCACCAAGCCTGGCTAGTTCTTTCTTTTTTTGAGTCAGAGCCTCACTCTGTCGCCCAGGCTAGAGTGCAGTGGCACGTTACCGGCCACCACAGCCTCGATCTGCTGTGTTTAGGCAATCCTTCCATCTCAGCCTTCCAAGTAGCTGGAACTACAGGCACGCACCACCACGCCCAGCTAATTTTTTGATTTATTGCAGAGACAAGGTCTCACCAGGTTTCCCAGGCTGGTCTCAAACCCGCGGTCTCAGGCAATCCTCTCACCTCAGTCTCCCAAAGTGCTGGGATTATAGGCTTTAGCCACCACACCCGGACGCAGACTGAGTTTTAAACCACTCTTCCTACATCTTCTCTGTGAAGCCAGAACATCTTCCCCCGTGTCAACATAAGGATATGGATACTCTGAGTTGTCAAGTTCACTAGGGACCAAAATTCCACAGGAGAGATTATGAGAAAACCTACAAAAAAACTCAATCGCCAGGTGTGGTGGCTCATGCCAGTAATTCCAGCACTTTGGGAGGGGGAGGCAAGAGCATTGCCTGAGCCCAAGGGATCAAGACCAGCCTGGGCAACTTGACAAGACCACGTCTCTACAATAAATCAAAAAGAAAAATTAGCCGGGCATGGTGGTGCATGCCTGTAGTTCCAGCTATTCAGTTGGCTGAGGCGGAAGACTGCCTGAGCCCAGCAGGTGGAGGCTGCAGTGGCCATGAGCATGCCACTGCACTCCAGCCTGGGAAACAGAGCGAGACTCCAACTCAAAAAAAAAAAGAAAAGAAATACTCAGTCAACGTTCTTGGTCAAGTGACTGTCGTACAAACAATTAAAAGGCTATAAACCAAACACTAGACAAGTCACTGGCTTCTCTGGGAGTTTTAGAGGTGGCAACAAAATACAAATAGGCAGACATAACACAGAAAGCATGCCTGATGGACTGATCACAAAAGGTACATGCAAAACCTTATCCCATGGCTCAAGCCTGCTGTGGGGGTGAATAGTGCCTCAGTTCTCATGAAAGAAAAAACAATCCTCACTTTTTCAAGAAATCATTTCCTCTCCCTGTCTGGGGAAAGGGGATGTCAGAGGAAACAGATGTCCTGGAATCACAAAGCATATACAGAAAGGCTGACAAGAAGCTAAGAATCACCAATGCAGCATCCATCCTCATTTGTCAGAGTAACTTTAAGCAGAAATACTTTCAAAAACAGCCCGACATCTAACAAGTTCTCAAATCAACACAGAACCATACTATTACTTGGTATGCTCTCCAGAAGAACCTCACCAGAGGAAAACTAAATTACACGTACATGCGAGAAACAAGAAATAGGACAGATCAGTGGAGGCAACACTTATCATCTCTCCCTGCCGTAGTGTGGTAGGTTACAGTTCTAAAAGTTACATACAAAGATGGTTTTAACAACCCTAGCAAGTCAGACTCAGTGGCTCAGTCTGTAATCTGGCGCTTTGGGAGGCTGAGGTGAGTGGACTGCTTGAGCCCGCGGGTTCGAGACCCACCTGGGCAACTTGGCGAGACCTCATCTCTACAATAAATCCAAAAATTAGCTGGGTGTGGTAGGGCGCCCCTGTAGTTCCAGCTACTTGGAAGGCTGCGGCAGAAGGATTGCTGAAGCCCAGCAGGTCGAGGCTGTGGTGGCCAGGAGTGGCCACTGCACTCCAGTCTAGGCAATACAGTGAGACTCCAACTCAAAAAAACAAAACAAAACAAAACAAAAAACTCTAGCAGCCAGGCTCGGTGGCTCAGCGGCTCAGCCTGCAATCCTGTGCTTTGGGAGGCTGAGGTGAGTGTATTTTCTGAGCCTGCCGGTTCAAGACCGGTCTGAGCAACTTGGCGAGACCTCATCTCTACAATAAATTGAAAAATCAGCCGGGCGTGGTAGCGCATGCCTGTAATTCCAGCTACTTGGAAGGCTGAGGCGGAAGGATCGCCAGAGCCCAACAGGTCGAGGCTGCAATGGCTGGGAGCGGCCACTGCACTCCAGTCTGGGCGACAGAGTGAGACTCCAACTCAAAAAAAACAAAAAACAAAAAAAAACCTCTAGCTGGAAACTGTCCAATACATCATGGTTTTTTGTTTTTATCCTGAGATGGAGACCAGGCCAGGGACCTCCATTCTGAGGAGGTCTTATGGATGGGTGGCGGGGCCTTAGAGTTCTAGATATCCTTGCTTTCCCTCTGCAGTGGTTCTGGTCTTGTCCGGCGTCATCAGGTGTGAGGCAGCACAGGGCAACCCAAGGGCCTGGTTCCTGCTGTGTTGCACAGGCTGGTCAGGAACTCTGGACTCAAGCAATTCTCCCATCTCGGCCTCCCAAGTAGCTAGATTACAGGTGCACACCACTGCACAGGCTTAATACATTGTTTTTATGTGTACTATTACAGTCGTTGCCTTCTTTCAAATTACATGTGTATAAGTGTGTACATGACCTTTGTCCTTAATAAGCAATCAAGGACCACTTTACAAACATGAATGGTAGTACCGTGCAATGACCACAAGTCATGGGGCCACAAGTCCCACATGTAGGAGCAATCCAATCTGCAGGGTCGCTTCCATCTCTACATGTCACACTATTCAAACTTCTCTCCTCTCGTTACCATGTCTAACTTTAAAGATTTTCCCTTTCAAAATTTACTGCTTGCTTCTAAACTGTACAGACTAAAAAACTGATTTCACCCTGTTAGAAAGACTGTATTACAGGCTGAAAGGTAGACCCAGAAAAAAACCTGTGAATGCAACCTTATTTGGAAATTGGGTTAAATAATTAAGTTAAAATGAAATCATTAAGGTGGGCAATAATCAACGGGTATCCTTACAAAATGCACAAATTGTGGCTAGGCATGGTGACACACCTACAGTCTCAGCTATTCAGGAGAGGCTAAGGCAGGAAGACTGTCTGAGCCGAGGAGTTGAGGCCAATCTGGGTAACATAGTTCCCATCTCTAAAAAAAATTTTTTTAAAGAATTATAAAAAGGAGCCGGGCTCGGTGGCTCAGCCTATAATCCCGCACCTTTGGGAGGCTGAGGTGAGTGGATTGCCTGAGCCCGCGGGTTCGAGACCCGCCTGGGCAACTTGGCGAGACCTCATCTCTACAATAAAAAAAATCAGCTGGGCGTGGTAGCGCGTGCCTGTAATTCCAGCTACTTGGAAGGCTGAGGCGGAAGGATCGCCAGAGCCCAGCAGGTCGAGGCTGCGGTGGCTGAGAGCGGCCACTGCACTCCAGTCTGGGCGACAGAGTGAGACTCCAACTCAAAAAAAAAAAAGAATTATAAAAAGGAAAAATATGGGCACAGGGATGTGTATAGAGGGGAGATGATGTCAAGACACGTGGAGAAATCCACCCATAAGCAAAAGGAGAGAGCAGCTGGGGAGGCCTGGAGCAGAATTCCTCCAGCCTCAGAAGGGGTCGCCCTGCCCACATCTGCATCTTTGACTGCAGCCTCCCGGACTAGAAGCTGAGTCTTAGGTGCTCCAGGGCTGCCACACACCTTTCTGCTTCTTCAGCTCTATCTCCAAGGCAGCTACCCTGGCCAGGGACGCCATCAAGACACTAAGAAAAACTTTTATTCTAGATCCACCATTCTATATAAAGAGATCCAGGCAGCTCCTTTGACCATTTATTGCAGGATGAGGCACGCTCCCAGCTCCAGCCCGCCATGCTCCTCCTCACTCAGCAGCTCCTCACACTCGTCGCTGAGCAAATCCCCAGGGCTGGCCTCGTCCTCACTGGATATGGGCTCTAGCTCCTCGCTGACAGCCTCTCCCTGGCACCAGCTCCAGCCTTCACTCAGCTCGTCGTCACTGAAGAGGTCCAGGTCCTCGCTGGAGATCACATCCAGGGCCTCACTGTTCTCCTCACTCAAGCTGTCTTCTGCTGCCTCCTCAGCACTGGGCAGGTCTAACTCCTCACTAGGCTCCCAGTCCTCACTGGCCACTTCCTCGAACCCTGAGAGAGTAAATGACTGACTCACTACAATCATTTAATCAAGACTCAGAAAATGTGGCTATTACTCTCAAGACAACTGCTCTTCCCAACCAAAAGTCTGCTGTTCTTGGATCTACACCACTCAGTATTTCTCCAGTGCTGCGTGAATTGTTTCATTCACAAAAACTTACAAGAGTGATGCTTTACAAATGAAAAGCTCAAGTGCTAAAACAAAAGAGCTCTCTGGAAGGAGTTTTAGAGGTTGATTTTGGCTTTCCAAAGTAGAAATACTGAAATGAAAATGCTAAATTTGATTGACACTTCTCCCAAACAGTAATTCTTGCTATGACTAAAGGAACCCAAATACAGTATAAGATATGTTTCTATCTCAGAACATCATTTCACTGAGTAATGACGTCCTGTAGTGATAAGCAAATAAAAGGACTAAAATTAGCACAATCTCTATTAGTTAACTTTTTCATGTGCTCTATATTCTGGGAAAAATTTTAACTGTCTACTAGCTTCAAAAGGTTTGACTACACCTCCCCCCACACTTCAGAGTCAAGTGGTTTTAAAATCAGCTTCTGGCTGGCTCGGTAGCTCAGCCTGTAATCCCAGTGCTTTGGAAGGCCAAGGCAAGCCAATTACCTGAACTCGCGGGTTCGAGACCAGCCCAGGCAACTTGGCGAGACCTCATCTCTACAATAAATCAAAAATTAGCCAGGCGTGGTAGCATGCGCCTATAGTTCCGGCTACTTGGAAGACTGAGGCAGGAAGATCACTGGAGCTCAGCAGGTTGAGGTTGCAGTGGCCAGGAGTGTGTCACTGTACTCCAGTCTGGGCGATGGAGTGAGACTCCAACTCAAAAAAAAAAAAAAAGAACCAGCTTCTACTACTACCTCTTCTAGAAGGGTTTCTGCTATTAAGGACGGGTTCAACATCTGCAGGATCCCAGGTCCAAGGCTCTCAGGCCAAAGTGACAGCCATGCTTCACGTGGTGCTCATGCTCAGAACTTGCTTACAGTATGTCCAATACCCTCAATCATTCCCCAGTCCTCTGAGTCTCCACCTGTCATCTGGGGAGGGAGGTCTGAAGTCTGGAAGGGGTTCTGCATTCTGAGAAATGCTAAGCGCAGCTCAGAAATCTCTTACAACAGATTTTGAACTACTTTTTGAAGCACAGGAAAAAAGGTGGTCATGTAAAAAATGTGCTACCAAAAATGTACAAAGTTTAGTAAACATGATTCATCTACTATATCATTAAAAAAGCAGAAATCCCCCAGCCCTGCATTCGCTCCAATCTGCACTAAACATACCGCCTGCAGGCTGCACAAAGACTTCATACATGTAGTAGTCATGGAGCAGCTTCTGTTCCTGCGTGTAAATCCTGACAGCCTGAAAATGGAAGTCATCTAGAATACCTACAAGAATGGATTGGACAAGTATCACTGCCAAACTAATAACGGAAAATCCAGTCTGTCTATTACTAAAATGTGAGCACTTACACCTAAAATGAAGTATCTAATAGTGTGGCATTTCAGTAACACTAGTATCTATCTATATCCTTGGACTAGTGGGCAAAAACTCGCTTATTCAAATCTAATTAAATACCTTTACTATAGGAAAAAAAAGTTTAAAAAAATCATTTTGAATGAAGCACCCTGGCATGTCAGATTATTTTTCTACAAGAAAAACAAAAATTAGCTTAAAAATTTCAGCCACAAAAGGACCCTTCTCCCTTTTAATTTAATTATTTAAAATTGGCCGAGCAGCCGGGCTCGGTGGCTCAGCCTGTAATCCGGCGCCTTTGGGAGGCTGAGGTGAGTGGATTGCCTAAGCCTGCGGGTTCGAGACCCGCCTAGGCAGCAAGACCTCATCTCTACAATAAATCTAAAAAAATCAGCCGGGCATGGTAGCACATGCCTGTAATTCCGGCTACTCGGAAGGCTGAATTGGAAGGATCGCCGGAGCTCAGCAGGTCGAGGCTGCGGTGGCCGGGAGCGGCCACTGCACTCCCATCTGGGCGACAGAGTGAGACTCCAACTCAAAAAATAAATAAATAAACAAATAAAAATAAAATAAAATTGGCTGAGCATGGTGGCTCACGCCTGTAATCCCAACACTTTGAGAAGCCACAGTGGGAGGACTGCTTGATCCTAGGAATTTGAGACCAGCCTAGATAACACAGTTGAGACCTCATCTCTAATAACAACAACAACAACAAATTAGTGTGATAGGCACGCGCCTGTAGTCCCAGCTACTAAGGAGGCTGAGGAGGTCACGGCAGCATAGCGTTAAGCCATGATCACACCACTGCATTCCAGACTGGATAACTGAGTAAGACCACAACTCAAAAAAAAAATTCCGTAACATAAAGCATGTTTAAGACACCTCGCCTCAGACTCAGAAATGAGTCTATTTCACATCTTATATACCCTAAGCCAGGAGTCCTTGGTGTCAGAAGAATAGGCTCTCTTCCTCACTTAGCCACCAGGATCAGAACACAGGATTTCAACTCCAATACTGTCCTGCCCCCAAAACAAATGTGGAATCTGCTAAAGGTGAAAATGAGATAAAAAGGTCTTTTTAGGACAGGGGATCAGTAAATTATTTCTTAGAGTAAGACTTCTTCCCCATGAGGGTCAACTAATAAAGGATATGAGGAGGGTTCTTTCTCAGGTTACATTTCTGTTTATTGTAGCAGTCATGATAAAAACAAGTCTTCACCTATGAACAGACCAGTTTCCCTTCCCCACACTGAACATCCCTGCTTAGCTTCAGCTTTCCACCAGTTGGATAAAATGCTTGTGGGCCTGCCCTAGCTGTTCTTTCCTCCCTCAATAAGATGCCCTGCAGTCAGCCATGCCATAATACTGAATAAGGACAATCTCAGAAAATCCCCCAATACAGACAAACCGAAGAAATGCACCACATACATAAAAGGTCCAATACCTACCAGATATGATGGAGAATTATTCCTCTTCATGCCTATGACCAGCAGGGGTTCCACTTTCTCCCCTGTGTTATTTGTAGACACAACTGTTCTTTTTTCCCTCCTTGGAGGGGTTGCAGGTGGTGTTTAGTCTCTTCAACCATGCTCCAGGCAATGATGGAGGTAAACACAGGATGTGTTTCCCCCTCAACAGTCAAAAGACAAAACCGGCCGCAGCAGAACACATTTAATCCTGACCTCTCAAGTCACCCAGCACATCAAGCAGACAGCCCAGTGGTTGAAAGGTTCTAATAGCAGACAGCTAACAAGAGTGCCTGACACCACCTGTGTCCAACACACACACAAAAGCCTAGGATCAGGAATCAGAGCTAAGAGATGCAATTGATAAGAAAAATCATGCCCACTACAAACAGCAGCTAGAACAACACTGTTCTCTCCTTCAAGAATACTTCTGCTGCCTTGTCCTAAGGTGTCCTTTTTTTATTCGAGTTGGAGTCTCACTCTGTCGCCCAGACTGGATGGAGTGCAGTGGCCGCTCCCGGCCACCGCAGCCTCGACCTGCTGGGCTCCAGCGATCCTTCCGCCTCAGCCTTCCGAGTAGCCGGAATTACAAGCATGCGCCACCACGCCCGGCTGATTTTTTGATTTATCGTAGAGATGAGGTCTCGCTGCCCAGGCGGGTCTCGAACCCGCGGGCTCAGGCAATCCACTCACCTCAGCCTCCCAAAGGCGCGGGATTACAGACTGAGCCACCGAGCCCGACTAGGTGTCCTTTCTTAAACTGTGAGTTTGATAGCTGTAACATACCACAATTAGAAAAACAGAAAAGGCAGGTTTACAGACAAAATGTCCTATGAACAGTACCTATGATACCTAACGATTTTAATAGGAATATTACATGACAACTTCACACAGAAATTGGTGTTCAACAGGAAACAACACTTTCCAAGTCCCCAGCTTCCATGTCCTCACCAGTCTGACCTGAGAGGGCAAAAGCAAGTTAACTGGGGCTACATACAGACAGTGGAAAAAAAGAATACATTAAAAATCTTACTTTAGTGTTCAAATTCACAAAAATCTTCAAAATGAGAAGAGAAAGGTTTTACAGTTCCCTATGCTATTTTCAATATCAGGTTTCATGACCAAATATTAACATTAAACAGAAACAACATTATCCACCCTCACATGGCCTTCGATATACCACACCCACCAAGGCAATGACTCGGGTGACTAACTTACCGAAGAAGTCAAAAGAAAATGGGTCCGCTCCACCAAAAAATTCCCTGAAGACATCTTCTGGGTTACGGAATGTGAAGCCAAACTCAAACGGACTGTCAAAATGACTTCCACCTACACAAACACAGCACAGCTTTTAACTTATGAATTTTGGTGTTTTATAGGCAAACAATTATTATTTTACATAAGATTACATAAATCATGACCCTAAAAAAACAAAAAATATTTCATAAACCTGGGGTTCTCTAAAAGTCAAAACATGAGCCCTGAAAGTTTGTGGCCAGAGTTGACACAAATGGGCCTATCATCCATACAGGACACAGTAGTGGCCCTTTGACATTACTTTTCAACATATCTAAATCTGTCATCAGCACATAATTACATATTTTCATTACTTTTTATGAAGGTTTATGAAAACCAAGAATACTCGCAGTCACTCAGCGTGGCCTAATTGGCCACAGTGGGTTGAAAGCAGTAATTTCCCAAGGCTGAAAGCCAGTCCCCATGAGACCTTTAGTGACCAACAAACACATCCAGGTCCCGCCTGAGGCAATTATTTTGGCCGACCAGCAGAAGTTGCTCTTGACACCCTTAGGACAGTCTGACAGGATATCAAGTATTGATACACAGGATGTAAGCCCACAATATATTACAGTATGGCTTCAAATTATTTCCTATCTACACAAAGTACATTAACATAAACCTTGTAGACTCACAAAAGATTTTTAATAATTTTTTAAATGTGATGCATTTTTCCTTACTACCTCAACTCAGCCCAACTGCTAGGCTGCATCTATATTTCCTATCACACTTACTATGACCAAGAAACTCATAATTTATAATACAGAAACAAGCTCAACTAATTTGTCAAGACCTTCTATCTCCAAAGAAAAATCTTATTTACATACCTCCTCCACCATTTAATCCTTCTTTGCCATATTTGTCATAGATGTCCCGTTTTTTAGCTAAAAATAAATTTTTTAAAAGTCAGTAAGGCCAAGTCCCTTTCAAATCCTTAAAATGCAATAGGTTAAGGTATAATCAGTTTTTAACATTTAAATTAAATTTCAAGACAGTAGGCCATCCTTACTTTCAAACAAAAGGGGGGCCGGGAGCAGTAGCTCAAGCCTGTATTCCCAGCACTTTGGAAGCCAGGGTGAAAGAACTGCCAGAGCCCACAGGATTCAGACCAGCCCGGGCAACTTGGTGAGACCTAATCTCTACAATAAAAAAATAAGCTGGGCATGGTGGTCCATGCCTGTAGTTCCAGCTACTTGGAAGACTGAGGCAGAAGGATCACCTGAGTCTAGCAGGTCGAGGCTACGGTGCCCAGGAGCGTGCCACGGCACTCCAGTCTGGGCGACAGAGTGAGATGCCAACTCAAAAAATAAATAAATACATAAAACAAAATGGGAAGCCGGGCTCGGTGGCTCAGTCTGTGGGAGGCTGAGGTGAGTGGATTGCCTGAGCCCGCGGGTTCGAGACCCGCCTGGGCAGCAAGACCTCATCTCTACAATAAATAAATTTTTTTAAAAAGCAGCTGGGCATGGTACTGCATGCTTGTAATTCCGGCTATTCGGAAGCCTGAGGCAGAAGGATCGCCGGAGCCCAGCAGGTGAGGCTGCGGTGGCCGGAGCGGCCACTGCACTCCAGTCTGGGCGACCAAGTGATACTCAACTCAAAAAAAAATTTTGTTTTAATTTTGAAATGGGAAAAAAAGGCAAACCTTATGTACCTGAAAAATAATTTGGAAAAATGTTTAAGTCGTTTGAACTTTTACAAGCAATAAATAAATAAATAAATAAGTATTTTTCTTAATTTTATATTTATTTCATTTTATTTTTTAGAGTCTCTAGATGAGGAGTGGAAAGTAGATATGCTAAAACCCAGAAAAGTGCCAATCCCAAACCCTACAGACTCAGTTGCCCTGGAAAGGGAACAGCTGAATATAAGACTTGATGATGGTATACTGTTGTCCACTGACAGTTTTACTATATTTTTCTTAAAACAAAAAACAAAAAGAACTACTAAGTAGCCCTGTTTACAGACATAGGTACTCCTGACATGATACCATCAATATTGCCCCATAAATCTTATATTCCACAAAGTGGGAAAACAAGTTTAGAAGCAAGCCACTTACTACCAATTTTAGGCAACCAGCATCCTAAAGGTACCTAGAGGTACCTTGAAGGTAATGCCAGTTGGAAATGGAGACTGCCTAAGGGGACATGAAAAATAAACTCCCTCAAAAACCAAACAAGAGACTTTTTATTGTATTAAAGGTGCTCTTTCTGCCAAATATCAATCTTCGTTTTAATCCTCACTTTTTCTAATGTTACTGGTATGTGAAACCCATACATCTGTGCATACTGAATTTGCATGCAAACAGTAAGGACAAGATGGTAACACTGAGACCTATGGTCTTCAGTATCAATTAATTTCAAAAACATGATGGAAGCCTACTGAAACTGAAATTAAAAATCTGATGGGAAAAAACCTAGTGAGGTTGTCTTTTACACCTGCAGTCCCAACTACTTGGAAGGCTGAGACAGGAAGATCACTTGGGACCAGAAGTTCAAGCCCTGCCTAAGCAACACAGTGAGACCCCATGTCTTTTCCTAAAAAAAAAACAAAAAACAAAAAAAAACCAGTTTAAGCTCGACAGTTTAAGACCTCACATGCACCTTTCTTTCTTTTTTTTTTTTTTTTGAGTTGGAGTCTCACTCTATTGCCCAGACTGTGGAGTGCAGTGGCCACTCCCGGCCACTGCAGCCTCGACCTGCTGGGCTCTGGCGATCCGTCCGCCTCAGCCTTCTGAGAAGCTGGAATTACAGGTGCGTGCTACCACCCCCGGCTAATTTTTGATTTATTGTAGAGATGAGGTCTCGCCAAGTTGCCCAAGCAGGTCTCGAACCCGCGGGCTCGGGCAATCCACTCACCTCAGCCTCCCAAAGCGCTGGGATTACAGGCTGAGCCACCGAGCCCAGCTCACAGGCACATTTCAAAAAGATTTCAAATCAGTGATTCATGTCTTTTCACGCTTATGAAATGTCTGCAATTTCCTTTAAAATGAAGGGGGTAGCACACAGTGTCAATAGAGAAATCAAGGCACTGCTACCTGTTAAATGGTTACAATGGTTGCATTGGCACCCAATCCTGGCAGTGTTTACATTGGGTTCCTTCTAAAAAACGTTTTAAAATAGTGACCTATCACCTGACCATATGTATGTACACTTGGGGGTATCTACTTCCTGTGCACAGTTAATTACCTATTTGAAATGCCTCTGCTTTTGCTCCTCCCAGGTCATTCAGCACTGCAGTATCCCAGGATGCTGGAAGTAGTTTTCCAATTCTGACACTGTCCCCCCTACACCTTTGGACCCATGCAGTCTTTTATTCATCATGTAACCACTGACTGCATCTACCTGACCTTTCACCTACTTATGAACCATAGATCTGACCTCCGGTAACATTCAACACCTATGCTCAAGAACCTGGATAGAAAGATATGAAGTTTTAAGTCTAAATCTGAGATGTATGTTGAATTCCCTCTTTCCTGAAACTAAATAAGTCCTCACAAGTAGTAAAACACACCCCATCAACAAGGTACTGTTTAAGTCAATAGGAATGAGAAAGGTCAGAATGACCACATACAACATGAGGGGAAACCACCACCACATGCAGTGGTCAAAACAGAGTCCTATGACCTGATCTCTACCTTGGTTCCTCAGACCACAAATATAAGGTATTGGTTTAAAAACAAGCATCCTCAGAGAAATGTCTAGAAACCCAGGTGCCTCTCAGCATACAGTTGACTATAACAATTCAAATCTTCAACAGAAAACCAAAAACCTTTCTCAGTAGGCCCAAAATCCAGTTGGCATCAAAATGAGTCACATGTGTCTATATTTGGCAAGCCCTAAGGAAGATCCCCAAACCGGCTCCTCATTCTAATCCCTACTCGAAGCCTTCACCAGTTCAGTGTTACTTACCATCTGATAACACCTCGTATGCCTCAGCTACTTGTTTGAATTTTCTCTCTGCTTCTTCTTTATTTTCAGGATTTTTGTCTGGATGCCACTTCAATGCCAGTTTCCGGTATCTTGAAAATACAGATTAGTAGTCACATCCAAAGTCCAGAAATCAACTAGGATTTTGAAACTAACATAATTAAGCAAGAAAATGGCTTCATGGCCGCCAACTGGTGAGATTAACACCAGTTTTTTGTTTGTTTGTTTTGGAGTTGGAGTCTCACTCTTGTCACTCAGGCTGAACTTAGGCGATCCTTCCGCTTCACCCTGCCAAGTAGCTGGAATTACAGACGCAAGCTACCATATCTGGCTAGGTTTTGTGATTTATTGTAGAGACAAGGTCTCACCAAGTTGCCCAAGCTGGTCTTAAACCTGCAGGCTGAGGCAATATTCTTGCCTCGGCCTCCCAGAGTGCTGGGATTACAGACCGAGCCTTAACATCAGTTTTAATGATAAAACTTCCTTTCCCCTACAGTAAGATGGCCACAGATTTTTGGGGGGTTTTTTTGTTGTTGTTTTTTGTTTGTTTGTTTTGAGTCGAAGTCTCACTCTGTTGCCCAGGCTGGAGTGCAGTGACATCCTCACTGGAATTACAAGTATTTTTTAAATAGGAAAAAAAGAGAGAGAGAGAAACTTCTAGTCTAATTAGTATAACATAAAAGCAGCAAATATTTAAAAGTAGAGTGCTACTGAAAAGATGTGTGAGCCTGTAGTCCAACACTTTGGGAGGCAGAGGTGAGAGGATTCCCTGAGCCTACTGATTTTAGACCAGCCTGGGCAACATGGTAAGATCTGTCTCTACAGAAAATAAAAAAATTAGCCAGGCATAGCGGCACAAGCCTGTAGTTCCAGCTACTCGGGAGGCTGGGGAGAAAGGACTGTCTGAAACCAGCAGGTTGAGGATGCAGTGGCGGTGAGCATGCTACTGCACTCTAACCTAGAGACAGAATGGGAATAACTTAAAAAAAAAAAAAAGGAAACTGTGTACTCCTCAAAATCTCAGACTAGAATACAAACCTGGCAGTTCTTTTAAAACACCTGGCATAGCCGGGCGCAGTGGCTCAGTCCTATAATCCCAAGCACTTTAGGAGGCTAAAGTGAGAGGATTGCCTGAGCCCAGGGGTTTGAGACCAGCCTAGGCAACTTGGTAAGACCTCATCTCTACAATTAAAAAAAAAAATTAGCGGGCCGTGGTAGTGCACACCTGTAGATCCGGCTACTTAGAAGGCTAAGGCAGAAGAATCGCGTGAGCCCAGCAGGTGGAGGCTACGGTGGTCATGAGTGTGCCACTGTATTCCAGTCTGGGCGACAGAGTGAGACTGTGACGCAAAGTATGTGGCACAGGCTCCCTCCCAGTTTGAGAAATACCATGACACAGCTAACAGCATCTGGGCCAGCCTGGTCTCTCCTCAGTAGGCTGCTCTTACTAGGCTCAGCAATTTGGCAGAGACTTGACAATTACTCTGCAAGCAACTTCTGGTTGGAGTCTCACTCTGTTGCCCAGACTGGAGGGCAGTGGCACGCTCACAGTCACCACAGCCTCCACCTGCTGGGCTCAGGCGATCCTTCCACCTCAGCCATCCAAGCAGCTGGAACTACAGGCGCGAGCCACCACACCTGGCTAATTTTTTGGTTTGTTATAGAGACGAGGTCTTGCCAAGTTGTCCAGGCTGATCTTGAACTCCCAGGCTCAGGCAATCCTCTCGCCTTGGCCTCCCAAAGTGATGGGATTACAGCCTGAGTCACCACACCCGGCCCCTCAGCGGATTTTATACATACTTCAAGAAGATACGGAATCTACTGTCCCAAAGCAAAGTAACAAAGTAAGCCAAGTGACTGAGAAACGAAGGGCTAAGCTCAAGCCTAGACTGTGAATACTCATTTGGTAATTGCTGTCTGAAGTTAAAATTAAACTATATGCCACTCAGAGATTATTATATTACATTAAGTCATTTTTAACAGAAAAGGTTATACTACCAAATTATCAGTGTACACGTGCACAGATGTATTATTTCAAAAATAAAATTACTTACGCCTTTTTAATATCCTCGGGTGAGGCATGTCTCTGCACGCCTAGAACTTCATAGTAATCCACCATGTTTTAATTTTAAGGGTGCTGGAACAGGTCCTGCAAGTGAAAACAGGGGGTCAATGACAAGGCTCCCAAGGTTGGGTATGTCATGGGGGTAGAACCAGGCAACAGGAAGAACAGTATCACCTGAGCACCTACTGGCCTACATAGAGAACGTCCATTACCTAATCACTAGCCTTTCAGGTGAGTGTCTTGTCTGCGAAGTGACTCCTAGAGATATGCCAAGACCCTTCTAGATATAGGAGAAAAAAAAAAATCTGATGTAGCCTGATAATAGCCTAAACTAAATAAAACAAAACCAACAGGTGACTCTAAGGCAGAAACTCAAAGATCACTTGACCACTAGCTGACAAGCTCTCTGTGTCATGTTTTCCTAGACACAGACTGCACTCAAGAGTCAGTTATCCCCTTTCTTCACTGAGTTCCTGCACCAGGCATTGAGCAAGACCATGGGTCTCTGAGTACAAACACACTGTCCCAGCCCTTCACATGAACAACAAAAGGCTACTGTCCCATTATTCTGTCACTAGGGAGGAGCAAAAGCACTCCCACATCTCCCAGGAAAGAAAAAGGAATGGTCTTTGAACACAGAGTTATTAGTGTAACTGCACTCTCTGGCTTCCAAGTCCCATCCAGTCACCTATCAAACAAATAAAATATTGCCCTGCTGCCAACACTAACTAGGTATTATCACTACAGATTATACCTTCGTTTCACAACTTGTAGCCACTTGCTACTGAGGGTTACTTGGTTCTCTTGTTACTTCCCAAGGGTTAGGGTTATGAAGGTCATGGTGCTTTCTGCCACCTATAATAGGAGATAAAGCCTCTGGGTCCACAACCAGAATTACACATATGTTGTTTCAAATATTACATTTCCTAACCAATTTAGTAACTTAAATTTGACTGGCTAAATCATCTTATTAAACTAATGATCAAGAAATCACATAGGCCATTGCTTTTGTTAAACCCTGGCCAGGTCATGTGTTCACTGAGCTATGGCCAGGCCACGTTTCCTAAGCTTTGGTGCCTTCCCCTACCTTGGGGGTGTGGGGTGAATCAATCTCTCTCTCTCTTTCTAAATAAACTATATTTTCTAATCTAAAAGAAATCATATAATACAGTCAAGCGCGGTGGCCTCTTATCCCAGCACTTTGGGAGGCTGATACGGGAAGATAATTTGAGCCCAGAAGTTTAAGACCAGCCTGGGCAACATAATTAAGACCTCGCATATACAATTAAAGAAAAAAAAATTAGACGGGTGTGGTGACATGTGCCTGTAGTCCCAGCTACTCAGAAGGCTACTTAGGATTACTTAAGCCCACAAGTTTGAGGTTGTGGTGAACCATGATTGTGCCACTGCATTCCTGCCTGGGCGACAGAGTGAAACTCTAAATAAATTTTTTTGATTTCTTAAAATAAATAAATAAATGAAACCATAACCTTCCTAAGGTCTACTTGCTGAGGCTGAACAAAGTCGAAGTTAGATAATGTCCCACCATAGTTATTTCATTTCTCAAAATAAGATGCATACTTGAGCCGGGTGCAATGGCTCATGCCTGTAATCCCAGCACTTTGGGAGGCTAAGGCAAAAGAACTGCCTAAGTCCAGGGGTTCAAGATCAGCCTGCTCAATTTGATGAGACCTCGTATCTACAATAAATCAAAAAATTAGCCAGGCATGGTGACACATGCCAGTAGTTCTGGCTACTTAGAAGGTTGAGGCAGAAGGATCGCCTGGGCCCAGTAGGTTGTGGCTGCGGTGGCCAAGAGCAGTGTGCCACTGCCCTCCAGCCTGGTAAACAGAGTGAGACTCCTACTTTAAAAAAAAATGCACATTTAGCCGGGCTTGGTGGCTCAGCCTATAATCCTGCGCCTTTAGGAGGCTGAGGCGAGTGGACTGCCTGAGCCCGCGAGTTCGAGACCCGCCTGGGCAGTGAGACCTCATCTCAACAATAAATCAAACAATCAGCCGGGCATGGTAGCACGTGCCTGTAGTTCCACCTACTTGGAAGGCTGAGGCGGAAGGATCGCCGGAGCCCAGCAGGTCGAGGCTGCGGTGGCCAGGAGCGGCCAACGCACTCCAGTCTGGGCGACAGAGTGAGACTCCAACTCAAAAAAAAAAAAAAAAATGCAAATTTGTACTATAAAAGTAGGGGACCGAAAAAAACAGAACTTACTAAAAACTCTGCATTTATTCTTACATGTTTATATTTTAGTCAGCTTCAAAGTACTCCATTTGACAGGATACACCTATTAGGACATGTTTTCCATTGCTCAAAACAGTTTTTGAAGTCATCAATTTTGATGTCTTTCAGTGCTTCTGCCGTTTTTTTTGCTTCACCTCTTCCACATGGGCAAAACATTGTGTCTCCGGGGAAGACTGGTGAACAGGAAGGGGGGCATGGGGGCCATACCACTTTCTTTTTATCAAAAACACTCAGCACAGTATGGGCAGGTGTACTCGTATACCACTCATCATGAAATGGGCAAATGCACTGAATCACCAAAAAAACTCACTGAAGTCAAACACAGCCTCTCACAACAACGCTATCAGGTACACTGATGCTGATGGGTTCCTAGAATACTTACCTAGAGGGGAAATCCTGTACTACACAGAGACCGTCCTACAAAAGACAATTCCAGCTTTTTAGGGTGTGCCCCCCACATATTTCTGCTTTCCACCCTTATGGGGAGCAATGTATGATAAAGTAAAATGCATTTACCTCATGACTCAACATGTGTGTACGCATCTGCCGACACACCCCTCATTAAACACTTACTAAATGATTCTGTTAGAAAGAAACAAAAAAGGAAAACGCTTGTGACTAGTCCAGTAACCCCAAACAAGAAAAAACTCAAAAATATCACACAAACAGCCAGGTATAGTGGCTCCTGCCTGTAATCCCAGCACCTTGGGAGGCCTAGGCAGGAGAACTACTTGAGCCTAAGAGTTTGAGACCAAGCCGGGCTCAGTGGCTCAGCCTGTAATCCCGCGCCTTTGGGAGGCTGAGGTGAGTGATTGCCTGAGCCCGCGGGTTCGAGACCCGCCTGG
>NW_007248982.1:559777-564161 GCF_000164805.1 Carlito syrichta
TTACAATAAATCAAAAAATCAGCCAGGCATGGTAGCGCATGCCTGTAATTCCGGCTACCTGGAAGGCTGAGGCGGAAGGATCGCAGGAGCCCAGCAGGTCGAGGCTGCGGTGGCCGGGAGCGGCCACTGCACTCCAGTCTGGGTAACAGAGTGAGACTCCAACTCAAAAAAAAAAAAAGAAAACACAAATCCTGCAAAGATGAGCTCACAATTAAATTCTAAATACAAGGAAACCATCCAAAATGAATGAGAACATCCTCATACCAAGAATCTGAGGGGGAAATGGGGAGTTATTACTTAATGGGTACACAGAGTTTTGGTTTGGGATGATGAAAAACTTCTGGAGATGGATAGTGATGACGGTTGCACAACAATGTGAATGTACTTAATGCCACTAAATTATACATCGATAAATGGTAAGATGGTGAATTTTACGTTTTATACATGTCACCAAAAATTTTTTTATTTGAGTTGGAATCTCACTCTGTCGCCCAGGTCGGAGTGCAATGGCACGCTCACGGCCACTCCAGCGTCAACCTGCTGGACTCCAGCAAGCCCTCCTCCTCAGCCTTCCAAGTAGCAAGAACTATAGAGCAATGCTATCATACCCAGCTAATTTTTGCCTTATTGTAGAGACGAGGTCTCACCAAGTTGTCCAGACTGGTCTGAAACCCGCAGTCTCCCAAGGTGCTAGAACTACAGGCTGAGCCGCTGAGCCACCGAGCCCCGCCAAAACAAATTGTGTATTTTTTTCTCTTCAGATTAAAAATTATAGTTTGTCAGCCGAGCGTGGTAGTGCATGCCTGTAATTCTGGCTACTTGGAAGGCTGAGGCGGAAGGATCGCCGGAGCCCAGCAGGTCGAGGCTGCGGTGGCCAGGAGCGGCCACTGCACTCCAGTCTGGGCGACAGAGTGAGACTCCAACTCAAAAAAAAAAAAAAGGTTTGAGACCAGCCTAGGCAACATAGTGAGACCCCATTCTCTATTTTAAGAAGTAAAAATAAATAATATCGCACAATGATCTAACAGATAGTACTTCTTACCACACATACCCAGAAATGTCAGAGAAAACTAAGTAAATTTAAAGAACTCAGCTCCCAAGACAGATCTTGGCTGCCAGAAACCACCAGAGAAGTAGCAGCAAGTATCAGATAAAGTTTGTGCAATGATGGGACACAACCTAAATCTTGGGGTTTTCAAACTAAAACATGCTTTAAAGGGACAGTGTCTACAACTGAAATCCCTCTATAAATTTTGGTTCCTCAAATGGCTTATCGCCAAGAAAAGAGAACAAGAGAAACTCTCTCCCACTGAACTGAAGGAAGCACCCCCTGAGAATTTGAAGCCCTAAAAACTTCAAACATGTGAAACAGAACCTTAAGTCACTGCCTTCAAATATGTTAAAAAAAATAAGGATCTATTACTACCAAATATTAACTCCAGAGAAATAAGGATCTTTACAACCCACCACAAAGATTCCTGCAGAAAACACAAATCCAGCCAGGCTTGGTGGCTCAGCCTGTAATCCCAGCACTTTGGGAGGCCACGGCGAGTGGATTGCCTGAGCCCGCGGGTTCGAGACCCACCCAGACAATTTGGCAAGACCTTGTCTCTACAATAAATCGAAAACTAGCCAGGCGTGGTGTGCGCGCCTGAAGTTCCAGCTACTTGGAAGGCTGAGGCGGAAGGATCGCCGGAGACCAGTAGGTCATGGTTGCTGTGGCCAGGAGTGAGCAAATGCTCTCCAGTCTGGGCGACAGAATGAGACTCCAACTCAAAAAAAAAAAAAAAAAAAAGAAAATACAGTTTATTTAGAAAGTAAATTGGAGAGAGAGAGAGAGAGAGAAACAGAGTCAAATTTTTAAAAAATAAAAACAGTTTGGACCAGGCACAGTGGCTCATGCCTATAATTCCAGCACTTTGGGAGATAGGGGCGAGAGGATCACCTGAGCTCACGGGTTCCAGACCAACCTAGGCAAAACCTGGTGAGACCTCGTATCTACAATAATTCAAAAAATTAGTCGGGCATGGTGGTGCATGTCTGTAGTTCCAGCTAAATGGAAGGCTGTGGTGGAGGAACTGCCTGAAGCCCTGCAGGTCGAGGATGCAGTGGCCGTGAGCATGGCACTGCACTACAGCCTGGGCAAGAGTAAGACTCCAACTCAACTCAAAAAAAAAAAGAAAAATCTAACTGGCTTTGCTAGATACATAATAAAACAAATATAAAATATTAATTGGAGAATGTACCTATGGGTGCACCACTGTATATGTAGTTTTTTCTAACTCCATTTATAAATCTTCAACCTTCATTAGGGAGTTTTTTAACACAGTATGTTTCAAGAGGTCGGGCTCAGTGGCTCAGCCTGGCCTGTAATCCCAGCACTTTGAGAGAACTGCCTGAGCCCGCGGGTTCAAGACCAACCCACCCAACTAGGTGAGACCTCATTTCTACAACAAATCAAAAATTAGCTGAGCATGGTTAGAGGGTGCCTGTAGTTCTGGCTACTTGGAAGGCTGAGGCGGAAGGATCACTTGAGCCCAGCAGAGGTCGAGGCTGCGGTGTGTGCCACTGCACTCCAGCCTGGGTGACAGTGAGACTCAAAAGTTTCAAGATAAGGGAATGAGCACCCAGCTGGAAAAGGTTTCCTTCCTAGTACTCACAATAACACAACCACATGAAGGATTCAAAGCACATCAGATGGACCAGTCAGAGCAGAAACCAACTTCAGTCTCTAGAGAAGAAGTTAGGTAGCCAACTCTTATAACCAGAAAGCACAGAAATCTATCTTCCTGGAAGTAAAAGCCTACACAACATCACCACAGCAAATCAAGAAGAGCCAAAACCAGCAGGATCTGTTCAGCATCTCTTCAGCTCTCCTTCAAGGGTTAAGTAACTACATTAAGTAACTACATGACTCTTTGAGCTAGTTTTCTGCCAAGGATCTGAGGTGGCATTTTTAGCAGCAATGCCAGCTGCAGTACCTAGCCGAGATGATGTGGGGGTTTGCTAATCTACTCTAACAGAACAAGGGCAGAAATCTCAAGATTTCAATTCCAAATGTAGAGAACACCTCCTCTCAGAAACATGGAGGAAGAGACCATCCAATGTGTCAGATGACAACGTTCAGACATCTTTGCATCAGTTCAAAGCACATGCTCTCTTGCAAATTCCAATTGTTCATTTTTATATTTGAACTTATTTCTCTGCTTGTGCAAGTGTTGGTATCAATAGGCAGCAAGATGTCACAGTAAGTAAGAAACATGGAGTAGATTCAGGGGGCCATGCTGCCAACTGGTGAACAGCTTAACCACAGAAACTTCACCACCAAATCTTCCTGAAAGACAGATATTCCTACAGGACAGTTAATGGGACTAAGGTAGATACAGCATCAATTAACCGTGCCTGGTTTTCAAGCAACATTTCTTTCTTACTACATGAAGACTATCCTATGAGAAAAATTAAATGTAATGAGACTGAACATCTGGAGCGTCAAAAACCTCACCCTTTGTTGCCCCTTCTGCAAATAACTGTTTATATTTACCTTCTCCACTTCCTTACTTTAACCCAGGTCCCCAGTCCTGCATCAGCTCCCAACCCAGCACTTGACACCTGAGATCAGCCAGGTGCAGTGACTCAAGCCTGTAATCTCAGCACTCTGGAAGGCAAAGACGATACAACTGCCTGAGCCCAGGCGGTTGAGACCAGCCTGGGCAACTTGGCAAGACTTTGTCTCTACAATAAATTTTCTTTTTTTTTTTTTCTTTGAGTTGGATACTCACTCTTTCGCCCAGGTTGGCATGCAGTGGCACATTCACGGCCAACCCAGCCTTGACCTGCTGGGCTCCAGTGATCGTTTCACCTCAGCCTTCCAAAGTAGCTGGAACTACAGGCGTGCACCACCACACTTGGCTAATTTTTGATTTATTGTAGAGACGAGGTCTCAGGCAATCCACTTGCCTTGGCCTCCCAAAGTGCTGGGATTACAGGCTGAGCCACCAAGCCAGGCCTACAATAAATTTTTTTAAAGTTACCTGGGCGTGGTAGCATGTGACTGTAATTCCTGCTAGTTGGAAAACTGAGGCAGAAGTATCACCCGAGCCCAGCAGGTTGAGGCTGCGGTGGCTGGAGCTGCCATTGCACTCCAGTCTGGGTGACAGAGTGAGACTCCAACTCAAAAAAAAAACTGAAAAGGTCAGTAAGAAAAGCTAGGCATTGTGATACCACCTGCTTTGTTTTTTTTACTGAGGATTGTTCTGGCTATTCTTGGACGTTTGTGTTTCCATATGAATTCAAACTTTACTATAAAGCTACAATCATCAAAACAGCTTGGTATTGGTACAGGAACAGGCATATAGACCAATGGAATAGAATTGAGATTCCAGAA
>NW_007248982.1:565756-571897 GCF_000164805.1 Carlito syrichta
TGATTAATTATTAAAAAAAAAAAAAAAAGAAAAGAAAAGCTAGGCAGTACCACCCAACACTTCACAGCTCTCCTTGTCTGGTTTCCCAGCCTGTCTCAGGATCCTGATCTGCCCTACACACTGCCAGCTTTCTCGCATCTCCCCCTTTCACTGGCCCAGGGAAGAAAACAATGCAAAACTTAGGGCTCAAGGCCTCCTCCTCTCTTCCTAGCCTCGTGGATTTTCATCCTTGCCTGTTACATAAATACCATTTATTTAGCAATGAGTCCCAAATGTAAGCTCCAACCAAGTCTCTCCTGGGCACTTCAGACACAAATAGACAGATGACAACTTGACATATCCACTTGGATGTCCAGCTGACAATCCAAATAGAACATGACTGAAATTTAACTCTTGATCCTCCAAACTCCACAACTGGCCTTTCTCCAGTAAATTCTACCTTGAGCTTCAAGCTGCCTGATTCTTAAATTTTCACCTTCACCTTCACCAGCATCGCTACACAAACACAGAACATACACACAACAAATTAATCACAAGGTTCTGCTGAGTCTACCTCTGAAATATCTCAAAACCAATTTTCTCTATCTTCAACATCACCATCGTCCCTTACCTTGACCTACTACAGAAGCTTAATTGCATCCTGCCCTCTTCTTTCACAGAAGATGGAAGCTTATAAATGTGCAGATGTTATTACAACAGATACAATCTGCGGTCCTGCATCGAACAAAACGAACTATAACAGAAGGGACAAGTAAGAATAAGATGAAATAAAATTTTACTGAACTGGCTAAAGTTAGGTCAAGCAAGAAAATAAAGCTATCAAAAATAATAAACTTGGTCAAGAAAAAGAACAGGGCTGAGAACCTATACAAGCTTGGAGGTGACTACGAATAAATGACAACTAAATACAATCTGACTTCCTAAGTAGGTTTCTGGAACAGAAAAAAAGAACATTAGCAGAAAAACAAGTGAAATGTGAATAGTCTACAGTTAATAGTAATTATCTCTTGCCGGGCTCCATGGCTCAGCCTGTAATCCCGTGCTTTGGGAGGCCGAGGTGAGTGAAGTGCCTGAGCCCGCGGGTTCGAGATCCGCCTGGGCAACTTGGCGAGATCTCATCTCTACAATAAATCAAAAAAATTCGCCAGGTGTGGTAGTGCGCACCTGTAGTTCCAGCTACTTGGAAGGATGCAGCAGTAGGATCGCCAGGCCCCAGCAGGTCAGGCCCCAGCAGGTCGAGGCTGTGGTGGCCAGGAGCATGCCACTGCACTCTAGTCTGGGCAACAGAGTGAGACTCCAACTCAAAAATAAAAATTTTTTAAATTTTTAAAAAGTAATAATCTCTTAGCTTTGATACATACATTATAGCTACAGAAGATGTTCCATTTTATAAAGTTGGGTTACGGGTATATAGGAAAACTGCTGAATTGTCTTTACAACTCTTCTGTAAATCTAAAATCATTTCAAAATAGAGTTTAAAAGTCCAGAAGAGACAAAATATAGCAACACCAACAGGACAAAGAGGCTGGGCTCGGTGGCTCAGCCTGTAATCCCAGCACTTTGGGAGGCCTAAGCGAGTGGATTGCCTGAGCCCGCCTGGGCAACTTGGTGAGACCTCGTCTCTACAATAAATAAAAAATTAGTCGGGCATGGTAGAGTGTACCTGCAGTTCCAGCTATTTGGAAGGCTGAAGAGGAAGGATGGCCAGAGCCCAGCGGTCAACGATGGGGTGGCCATGAGGGTGCCACTGCACTCCAGCCTTGGCGACGGAGTGAGACTCCAACTCAACAACATCAACAAGGACATGGACACTAAATTGATGAGGCACCCTCTTACCTAAAAGAGAATCTAGGCTTCAAAAATAATTAACTGTAATGAATTGAGCACACACACTAGGCCAGGTACAGCAGCTCACGACTATAATCCCAGCATTTTGGGTGGCCGAGGTAAAAGGATTGCCTGAGCCTAACAGGCTGAGGCTGCGGTGGCCATGAGTATGCCACTGCATGAGACTTCTATTCAAAAAAAAAAAACTGACGCATACGCTGTGTATGTGCCCCACATCACTTAGTAGCTGTCTCAGTTTATCAGATCGATTGTTAGCAGTATAGTACCACAACGCTTGTATTCACATAACCCTCATTTTACTTAATATGGCCCAAAGACTAAGACTGGCAATGCTAGCAATTCCAATATGCCAAAGAGAAACTATAAAGTGTTTCCCTGTAAGTGAAAAGAGAACATTAGACTTCAAGGAAAATACTGTATGCTGAGGTTGCTAAGATCTACAGCAAGAACCAATCTTCTGTTTCCGTTTTTCTCTTATTCATTTTATTTTGAGACTGCACTATGCTGCCCAGGCTAGTCTCAAACACCAGGCCTCAAGCAATCCTCTAGCCTCAGCCTCCTGCTGGGATTAAAGGCCTAAAATACCACTCTCTGGGCAAAAAGGAATCTTTTACCCATGAAATTGTGAACAGTATATTGCTACAATTTTATTAGTTATTGTTGTCAACCTCTTACTGTGCCTAACATTTTTTTTGAGCCGAAGTCTATCATCCAGGCTAAAAGTGCAGTGGCACGTTCGCTGCTACTGAAGGCTCAACCTGCTGGGCTGAGGTGATCCTTCCACCTCAGCCTTCCAAAATAGCTGGAACTACAGGTATGCACCATTTTTTTTTATATTCATTGTAGAGATGAGGTCTCACCATGTTACCCAGGCTGGACTTGAACCCACGGGCTCAGGCAATCCACTCACCTCAGCCTCCCAAAGTGCTGGGATTACAGGCTGAGCCACTGAGTTCAACCAGAAGCAAATTTTTTTTTTGAGTTGGAGTCTCACTCTGTTGCCCAAGCTGGAGTGCAGTGGCACGCACTACCACGTCCGGCTAATTTTTTGATTTATTGTAGAGATGAGGTCTCTACAAGTTGCCCAGGCGGGTCTCGAACTCGTAGGCTCAGGCAATCCACTCACCTCAGCCTCCCAAAGCGCGGGATTACAGGCTGAGCCACCGAGCCCGGGTAGGAGTAAATCTTTTAAATTGACGACAGTTTATTAGTGGAAGAAAAGCCATGAGTTAGGAGACTGTTGGGCTTAATTCTTCAATTCCTTTCAAAGACTAAGAACAAAAACAATGAAATAAAGACAGGACTAAGGTTAAGAAGCTGGCTACTGTCTGGCATATGCCACTACAGAATTTCAGCTAAAAAGTTACTATATCACCATTCAAGGTTTGACTCAAAGTATCCACACTTCAATAACCACTAATTAGCCCAACCTTTCTCTGCCTTAACAAACACCAGTGATTAGAACTCATCATCTCCAAAGTCAAGCCCTTGATTCTGGATAACAACAGATCCTTCCAGACGCTGAACACCAAGATCACCCTTTGGTCCTTGTTCCAATTACACAACGTCACTTCATTTCTCTTCCACACTGCTGCCTTCAAACATGTGGGGGCTCTACCTTCCTGAGGTTTTCCATCTCTAGGCTAATATACCCTTACACTTCTTTTCAGTTCCTCCTGAGAACCCTGACCTACTTGGTCTCTCCCCCCTCTGCGAATGCTCCAGTGTTGAAATTTCTTTTGTTTTCTATTTGTTTGTTGTTGTTTCTGAGTTGGCAGTCTCACTCTATCCCAAGCTGGGTACAGTGGCAGGATCATGGCTCACCGTAACCTCACAGCTCACTGCAGCCTCACCCTCCTGTGTTCTGGCGACCCTTTTGCTTCAGCCTCCCTAAAATCCTGAGATTACAAGTGTCTAACATAATTTTTCTTTCTTTCTTTTTTTTTTTTGAGTTTGAGTCTCACTCTGTCGCCCAGACTGGAGCACAGTGGCACGCTCCCAGCCACCGCAGCCTCGACCTGCTGGCTCCGGCGATCCTTCCGCCTCAGCCTTACAAGTAGCTGGAATTACAGGCATGCGCGACCACGCCTGGCTGGTTTTTTATTTACTATGGAGAAGAGGTCTCACCAAGACGCCCAGGCTGGTCTCAAACCCATAGGTTCAGGCAATACACTCGCCTCGGTCTCCCAAAGTGCTGGGATTACAGGCTGAGCCACTGAGCCCGGCCTTTTTTTAAATTTCTAGAGCCAGGCACGAAGGTACAACTTGCTAGTCCCAGCTACTCAGGAGGCTGAGGAAAGAGGATCACTTTGAGCCCACGAGTTCCAGACTGCAGTGAGCTATGATTGAGCTTGCGAATAACTACTGCATTCCAGCCTGGGCAACACAGCAAGACTCCATCTCTAAAACCAAATAGATAAAAAGAAAAATATTTTATTTATATTCTTATTCTACAGCCTTTTTCCTATTTTTACAAGTTCCTGTATTTTTTAAAACTTTTTGTTAAGAACTAAAACACAGCCGGGCTCGGTGGCTCAGCCTGTAATCCCGCGCCTTTGGGAGGCTGAGGTGAGTGAATTGCCTGAGCCCGCGGGTTCGAGACCCGCCTGGGCAGCAAGACCTCATCTCTACAATAAATCAAAAAATCAGCTGGGTGTGGTGGCGATGCCTGTAATTCCGGCTACTCGGAAGGCTGAGGCGGAAGGATCGCTGGAGCCCAGCAGGCCGAGGCTGCGGTGGCCGGGAGCGGCCACTGCACTCCAGTATGGGCGACAGAGTGAGACTCCAACTCAAAAAAAAAAGAACTAAAACACACAGACCAGTCACAGTAGCTCAAGACTGTAATCCCAGCACTTTCGGAGATGGAGGCGAGAAGATTTCCTGAGCTCAGGGGTTCATTCGAGACCAGCCTAAGCAACATGGTGAGACCTCATCTCTACAATAAATCAAAAAACTAGCCGGGAGTGGTGGCATATGCATGTGGTTCTAGCTACTTGGAAGGTTGAGATGGAAAGATCACCTGAACCCATCAAGGCTGTGATGGCTGTGAGCATGGCACTGCACACCAACTTGGGCAACAGAGGGCGACTCTGACTCAAAAAAAAAAAAAAGAAAGAAAAGAAAAAGAAAAGGCTCCTTTGTTCCTTTCCAATACAGAACACTCAATGCTGAAAATAAAGTTGAAAGGGGGAAAAGGTTCCTTTTTCCAGAAAGCCTTTCATTATTTCCAACCATAAATACTAGTCACTGCACACTTGTAACACAATTCAACAGATGGCATATATCCGTTGGAAGACATTCCGTTTTAACTTAAGAACAAGCAAATTAGGACCCAACGGTGGCTCAAGCACTTTGGGAGGCCAAGATGAGAGCAGTGCCTCAGCCTATGGGTTCAAGACCAACCTGGGCAACTTGGCAAGACCTCATCTCTATAACAAATCAAAAATTAGCTAGGCGGGATAGCGTGTGCCTGTGGTTCCAGCTACCTGGGAGACTGAGCCCAGTAGATCATGACTATGCTACTGCACTCCAGCCTGGGCAACAGAGTGAGACATGGACTCAAAAATTAAAAATAAAAAATTAAAAGACCTCATTAATTCTATTAGCCCAGAAAGGGAGTAATTTTAAATAAAACTTTTTGTTTGAGTCAAGGTCTCACTCTGTCGCCTAGGCTAGAGTGCAGTGGTATGATCATGGTTAACCACAGCGTCTACTGGACAATCATCCCAAGTAGCTGGGACGGACTACAGGCACGCATTATCATGTCCAGCTAATTTTTGGACTTTTTATAGAGACAAAGTCACACTATGTTGCCTAGGCTAAACAAAACCTGGTCTAAGTAGGGCGCATTGGCCCACACCTATGATTCCAGCACTTTGGGAGGCTGAGGTGACAAAAATCTCTTGAAGTGAAGTGTTCCAAGACTATCCTGGGCAACATAGCAAGACCTCGTCTCTACAAAACAAAACAAAAAACTAGCCCTGAGTGGTGACACACATTTGTAGTAGCAGGTACTGGGGAGCTGAGGCGAAAAAATCACCTAGCCCAGGAGCAGTGAGCTGTGACTGTGCCACTGCACTCCAGCCTGGGCAACAGAGTGGAACTCCAACTCAAAAAAAAAAAAAAGAAAGTTCTAAAGGAGAGTTCAACTCCTGTAGTCACGACACACTAACCTAGTACAATACTGTCTGGTTAATGAAATGGAGGCAGGTAAGAAGTTTAAAATGAAATCATAAGCCGGGCTTGGGGGCTCAGCCTGTAATCCCGCGCCTTTGGGAGGCTGAGGTGAGTGGA
>NW_007248982.1:572538-575181 GCF_000164805.1 Carlito syrichta
ACCCCCGCTGGGCTCGGTGGCTCAGCCTGTAATCCCAGCACTTTGGGAGGCCAAGGTGAGTGGATTGCCTGAGCCCACGGGTTCAAAACCAGCCTGCACAACTTATTGAGACCTCATCTCTACAGTAAGTCAAAAAACTAGCCGGGCATGGTGGCGTGTGCCTGTAGTTCCAGCTACGTGGAAGGCTGAGGCAGAAGGATCACCTGAGCCTAGCAGGTCAAGGATGCAGTGGCTGTGAGCAGTATGTCACTGCACTCCAGCCTGGGAGACAGAGTGAGACTCTGACTAAAAAAAAAAAATTTAAGTAAAATAAATAAACACACACACATACAGAAAAATGCTCAACAATCCAGGGTTAGTAAACTGAAACTGGATGTTATATACAACTGTACCATCTTCCCTAATTCTGGACCCCATTAATAATCAATAAAGGGTAATCAATATAGACAGACCAGAAAGAATCTAACACAATATTTTCTGAGCACTCTGGGTTCTGGATATTGTTACAGGCATGAATATCCTCAGATTCAAAGCTCGGCCTGGCGGAATATGCCATCTCAAGGTGGTAGAGGGATTAGGGATTTACAGGTATACAGTTCACAAGTATATCTGCCAGAGCATGTGTGGTGTCTGCATGCATAATACAAATACAAGACACACTCTTTTAAATGCCTTTGGTTGTAAAACCTAAAAAAAAAATTGCAAAGGAGGCAAAATCATATCATATGAGGAAATCACCCTTTCTTTTTTTTGAGTGGAGTTTCACTCCATCGCCCAGACTGGAATGCAGTGGCTGCTCCCGGCCACCGCAGCCTCTACCCACTGGGCTCTGGTGATCCTTCCGCCTCAGTCTTCTGAACAGCTGGAATTACAGGCGCGCGGTAGCACACCCAGCTCATTTTTGATTTATTGTAGAGATGACATCTCACCAAGTTGCCCAGGCGGGTCTCGAACCCATGGGCTCAGGCGATCCACTCACCTTAGCCTCCCAAAGGTGCGGGATTACAGGCTGAGCCACCAAGCCCGGCTGGAAACCACCCTTTCAAAGATAATTTTGCAACAGAACTTAATTCTAAAATCCTGAGTGTTTTTGACATACAAATAGTTCAACGGTCTCAGAGCCAGAAGCAATTCTCACAGCCAAAGCAATGATCATTGCTGTTTGTAATTCAGAACAGCCAAAAACTCCTTATGGATTTTAGGCAGGGTAACAATTTTAAGGGCAAACCAAGCGATAGCCGAATAAAGTATAGTTAAATAAAGTATATTTTTGCTTTTTTGTTTTGTTTTTGAGACAGGGTCACACTATGTAAGCCAAGCTGATCTTGAACTTCTGGGCTCAAGCAATCCTCCTGCCTCAGTCTCCCAAAGTGCTAGGATCACAGATGTGAGACACCTTGCCCAGCCAGATATGGCTTTTGAAATTAAGTTATGAGGGATATAAATAAAACAAACCTTCTTTTCATAGATCTTGCAAACTTTAGGAATTAGAATACTTTTATTATTTTTCCACTGATTTTCCCCACCTTAAAAATGTGTTTTTTTGCGCCGGGCTCGGTGCATCAGCCTGTAAACCCGCACCTTTGGGAGGCTGAGGTGAGTGAATTGCCTTAGTCCGCGGGTTCAAGACCCGCCTGGGCAGTGAGACCTCATCTCTACAATAAATAAAAAAATCAGTCGGCCGTGGTGGCGCATGCCTGTAATTCCGGCTACTCGGAAGGCTGAGGCGGAAGGATCGCTGGAGCCCAGCAGGCCACGGCCGCGGTGGCCGGGAGCGGCCACTGCACTCCAGTCTGGGCGACAGAGTGAGACTCCAACTCAAAAAAAAAAAAAAAAAAATATGTATTTTTAAAACTTATTTCTCGGCTGGGCTCAGCCTGTAATCCTAGCACTTTGGGAGTCCAAGGCGAGTGGATTGCCTGAGCCCGCACTCCGGTCTGGGAGACAGAGTGAGACTCCAACTCAAAAAATAAAAATAAAAAATAAAAGTAAAACTTATTTCTCAGGCTAGGGATAATGGTTCACACCTATAATCCCAGCACTTAGGAAGGCTAAGGTGAGATGATTCCCAGAGCTCAGGGTTTTGAGAACAGCCTGGGCAACTTGGCAAGACCTCAACTCTACAACAAATCAAAAAATTAGCTGGGAATGGTGGCGCGTGACTGTAATTCCAGCTACTGGGAAGGTTGAGACAGAAGGATCGCCTGAACCCAGCAAGCTGAGGTTGCAGTGGCCATGAGCATACCAGGGCCTTCCAGTGTGAGGGACCGAACAAGACTCCAACCCAAAAAATAGACAGACAGACAGATAAAACTTATTTCTCAAGTAGAACTGTCTTCAGTAACATGAAAGGGATCAACTATGATTTTGTACATCCATCCAAAAATATAAAGTTTGACAAAACTCCTTTTTATTTTTAATTTTTTTTGAGTTGGAGTCTCACTCCGTCATCCAGACTGGAGTGCAGTGGCATGCTCCTGACTACCGCAGCCTCGACCTGCTGGGCTCTGGCGATTCTTCAGCCTCAGCTTTCCGAGTAGCCGAAACTCCGGAACTACAGGCGAAACTCCGGAACTACAGGTGTGCGCTACCACACCTGGCTAATTTTTTTTTTTTTTTGAGTTGATGTCTCACTCTGTCACC
>NW_007248982.1:575680-577043 GCF_000164805.1 Carlito syrichta
GCGGGTCGAGGCTGCGGTGGCCGGGAGCAGCCACTGCACTCCAGTATGCGTGACAGAGTGAGACTCCAACTAAAATCATAATAATAATAATGAAAATAATATCAATATAATGAAAGCATCAAATTTTATTCTAGCTGACTTATCCAGTAAATCATTTTTCCCAGTTAAGCTTTATCACTCTTTCCATTGCTACATCATCATTTCCTATCAATTCTTCTTTTCACCAACTTTGCCTTTGTTCTCACTAGCCCCACTTAGTTCTGAGTCTGAAGTTCTCCAATTCTGTTCATAAAATAGGAACAGCATTTGTTAAATCTTGCCACTCTGGTCCCATTCTCACTAATAGGCCTGCAATTACCCACATCTCACCACTAGATGGTGTCCTGGATGAATTTAAACTAAACCAGACTTTTAACATAGAATCATCAATTTCCAGGGAAGTAAAAGGTATCAAAAGGATTTGCTTTTTGGGGTTTTTTTTTTATTTGGAGTCTCACTCTGTCGCCCAGACTGGAATGCAGTGGTCGCTCCTGGCCACCGCAGCCTCGACCTGCTGGGCTCCAGCGATCCTTTCGCCTCAGCCTTCCAAGTAGCTGGAACTACAGGCGCGCGCTACCACGCCAGGCTAATTTTTTGATTTAATGCAGAGATGAGGTCTCACCAAGTTGTCCAAGCAGGTCTCGAACCCGTGGGCTCAGGCAATCCACTCACGTCAGGCTCCCAAGGTGCAGGATTACAGGCTGAGCCACCAGCCCAGTGGATTTGGTTTTTTTAAATCATGTTAATCAAGTGTGCATCCTGGATGTAAAAAAAAAATAAAGTAATTAAAAACTCTCTTAAGGCCGGGCTCAGTGGCTCAGCCTGTAATCCTGTGCCTTTGGGAGGCTGAGGTGAGTGGATTGCCTGAGCCCACAGGTTCGAGATACTCCTGGGCAACTTGGCGAGACCTCATCTCTACAATAAATCAAAAATTAGCCAGGCGTGGTAGTGTGCGCTTGTAGTTCCAGCTGTTTGGAAGACAAAGCTGGAAGCATCGCCTGAGCCCAGCAGGTCGAGGCTGAGGTATCCATGAGCATGTCACTGCCCTACACACTGGGCGACAATGAGATTTTGACTCAAAAAGAAAAAAATCAACTCACAAAGTTGATTATATTCTCTTACTTCTTATCAATAGACATCATAAGTGTTTCACCAACCATAACAACTAGTCAATATAGAAGTTGACCTTTACAGCTGACCAACAGTAAGGTATTATGTATGCATGGTCATGCCAGTTACACTAAATGGACAGTGACAAGTTCAGGAAGATTAAAAATAATTTATCAAGTTTTGAAGTGTCTTCTTAAAAAAAAAAAAAAAAAAA
>NW_007248983.1:0-2613 GCF_000164805.1 Carlito syrichta
TCTTACATTGGAAGAGGAGAAGCACTTCAGGGCATCACTCATGTATGTGAGATATACTGACAGCAAGAGAAGTGAGAAGGAAAATTTGAAAGAAGTTGGGAGTGTTATAAATTTACACTACTTGGTGTTTTCATGAAAGACTGTAAATTGAGATTTACAGTAATTTTCAGTGATTTTGGTTGCTGGAGTACAAACAGATACTAAAGTTTGGTTTGCTCAACACTTCCATTTCCAGCTCTATTACAGAAAGTTTAACCATATAATTTACCATCCCGAGGCACTGGAGGCTAACAGGAACCCTATGAATGATTATGTGAATGTTTCCAGTGTAAACCAGGACTACCACAGGCATATCAAGATGTGATTTATTCTAATTAAATACAATTTTCATCAAAAATGCTTCTATAGCAGCTGCAAAGTGAGATACTCAAACCCTCTAACTCCATTGCATCTAGAAATCTAGGGTGGCCAAGTTTCATATTTCTGGTCCATGAGGTGGAAGCAGAAATCCCTGAAAAGGACTTGCCTTCCTAAATAAATCAACACTAGAGAAGAGACAAGGCTTCTGCCCCATTCTCCCTGGCTGGATCACAGACATGGTACCTGGAGATGCATCAGCCATGTCATGACCATTAGAGTAAAAGCTAAATATCCAGGATGGTGAAGAGAAAGTTGGAAAGATCCTGGGATATTGATGATTTCATAAAAACTGCCACACAGGCATGGTCAGGTTACCTCCAGACTGCTTGTAACACGAGAAAAATTAACCCTAACTTGGAATGTAGATAGTATTTACCTCACAGGGCAGTTGTGCAAGTTAAATAACATTACAATAATTCAGCTCTTTATAGTGTAGGTGAACACATAATAAATGCTCAAAAGCTGGTCCTGTAGTGGCCGAAAGTTCAATCTGAGAGACCACCAAGAGCCAATTCCAATGAAAGTTCAAGAGGGTCTTCATTTCCAAGCTCGAGCCTGGACCTCTGTCGACAACTGACACAGCAGAGTACATTCAAAGGTGATGACTTCCTTAAGCAGATGCCTTTTATGCTTTTACACAAAGGGAGGAGGAGTTTGGGGGGCTTTCCAGTTGTGTTACCATTTAATTGGGTAGTAACCTCTGGTGGTCAGCTTAATCGTGGAGGATTGGCTAGCCTGACTCGGGCTGACCTTGATCCATTAGCTAGGGAAGTAGCAGAGACATCAGGAAACTTAGGTGATTACCCCCTGGCACCTGATTGGTTGTTGCTAAGGGGAAAATGAGATAAGGGAACGGGTTGAAGCTTGTAACCAGAGCTTTGCAGTTTTTCCCATAACTGAAACTTTAAGCATTTACAGGTTATGCTTTAAGACAGAAAACTAAAAACGGTTGTGCTATTGTCCACAAGCCAATTACATATTTATTGGGTTATAGCATGCTCTTAAAACCTAAGTCTATGGTATACTCTATTACTGTCCTCTCAGTCCCTGTGGCTATTATTATTAACTCAGTTTAACTTGCATGAGTTTCTTCTTTTCTTCTAGAGAAGGGGGTAGGTGGGGAAGGTTATAAAGTTACAATAAGAAATGTAAAAATGTCTATTTCTATAAGCATGGTTTAAACAAGACATGATATAATGAGACTGCAGGCAGAACTCCATTTTTCTATACTGTGGAAACTAAATTGCTAGTACCCAGTAGAGAGAGCTGACACTGTGCACAATGACACACAACTTATTACATATATATTTGTTCCAGGGTTCAAAAGCTGTGCGTTTACTGTAGTAAATGAGTGTGTGGGAGATGATCTCACAGATGCAATGAAAGTTTCCCATAATTGTATCCAGAAAGGAGTCATTTGGTTTTAAAAATCTAGAAATATTTAAAAGTAACCATTTTGGTTTTTAGATTTTCACATAAACTTTAAGTCAGAAATCTTTTTTTTTGAGTTGGAGTCTCACTCTGTCACCAAGACTGGAGTGCAGTGGCTGCTCCCAGCCACCGCAGCCTCGACCTGCCGGGCACAGGCGATCCTTCCGCCTCAGCTTTTCAAGTAGCCGGAATTACAGGCATGCGCTACCACATCTGGCTGATTTTTTGATTTATTGTAGAGATGAGGTCTCGCAGCCCAGGCAAGTCTCAAACCTGTGGACTCAGCCAATCCACTCACCCCAGCCTCTCAAAGGCACGGGATTACAGGCTGAGCCACTGAGCCCGGCTCAGAAATCTTTATACTGAATCTTCCTGAACTCTTTGGTAATTAAATCTCATTTGGAGATTTTTTGTTTTTGAGTTGGAGTCTCACTCAGTCGCCATGACAGGAGTGCAGTGGCCGCTCCCGGTCACTGCAGCCTCGACCTGCTGGGCTCCGGCGATCCTTCCGCCTGAATCTTCCAAGTAGCTGGAACTACACGTGTGCGCTACCACACCCAGCTAATTTTTGATTTATTGTAGAGATGAGGTCTTGCCAAGTTGCCCAGGCGGGTCTTGAACCCACAGGTTCAGGTAATCCACACAACTCAGCCTCTCAAAGTGTGGGATTACAGGCTGAGCCACCGAGCCCGGCTTGGAGATTTTTTAACATGCTCTGGGGAATGAGATATATAAAGGAGTACAAAAAAACCCTGAAATTAT
>NW_007248983.1:2938-9674 GCF_000164805.1 Carlito syrichta
CAGTACTCCTTCCTGCACTGCACTGAGTGTTCAGCAGTTTTGTTTTTTACCCAAAATGACCTTATTCCAATTCTGTCTATTCACCCAATCTTGCCCTGAGTGATTTTTTTGTTTCCCCCAATGAAAAAGTCCTCAAAAGGAAACATTTTGCCAATTTGAAAGAGGTGAAACAAAAAGCAGCAGAAACACTAAAAGCATCAAAATTGATGAGTTTAAAAACTGTTTTGAGCCGGGCTTGGTGGTTCAGCCTGTAATCCTGCGCCTTTGGGAGGCTGAGGTGAGTGGATTGACTGAGCCCGTGGGTTCGAGACCCGCCTGGGTAGCGAGACCTCATCTCTACAATAAATAAAAAAATCAGCCAGGCGTGGTAGCGCACGCCTGTAATTCCGGCTACTCGGAAGGCCGAGACAGAAGGATCGCCGGAGCCCAGCAGGTCGAGGCTGCGGTGGCCGGGAGCAGCCACTGCACTCCAGTCTGGGTGACAGAGTGAGACTCCAACTCAAAAAAAAAAACCAAAAAACTGTTTTGAGCAGTGGAAAACTGTTTCACTAGGTGTATTGCATCAAATGGAGAGTACTTTGAAGGTGACTGAAATTTAAGTATGTAAAAATAAATGCACAATTTTAATAAATACATTCCAGTTTTGGTGGTCCTCTGTCATATGGCTTATATTTTGGTAAAGGAAAGAGAAGAAAGAATCATTTCCACAGATAATTTATTTGTGCCCAACCAGCAGGCCCTATCTTAATGCCCAGTAGGATTTAGAAAGGTGTCCTAGATGTGACTTCCTGGAAAAAGAGACTAAGATAGGAATTTGGGTGCATGCTGGGATGTGCTCTCAGGAGAAAGAGCAAGAAAAGCAAAGAAGGAAAATAAGCTAGGCAAGATGTGATCTCATTTTGAGTTTAACTTTTGTTGATCTCATTGGGGATCTTTGGGGCATAAATTTTAACTGAGATGAGCCCACCTTGAGTCAAGAGGCCTAGGGTTTTGTATCCTTAAGTTAGCCATTCAATTACTGTGGAGTGTCCTCAGCTGGGAGAGGAAAGTATACTCTCTTATATGATTTCTCTTTTATCTGACACCAATTCTCCAGAGAAGAGGGCAGCCATGAATCCTTAGCAGCCATCATTCACAGTAGCTGAGAGACAGGGGAACTGGTCTAATAAAGGGAATCTGAGAGAAGCACCAGTACAGGCTCCTACAAAGGATGCCTTCTTCTGAAGTCAGCTATGTGCCTCCTCCTGCTGCTTTATGGAGAATATATTTGAAAACAAGGGGTAACCTCTTGAAAAGGGATGTTCATTGTCTCTCTAGCTTGACTAATAGGTCATGGTTTCTTAGGAAGGGAGAGTTTTCTTAGCTTCCAACCTTGGCTTAAGCTGTATTTATAATAGCTTTACTTAAATATATATAAACCTAAAAGCATTGATAAACATCGTATGCTTATATTTCTTAAATGGCATAAAACCAAAGCAAATTAAAAATGAAAAATTTAAAAGTATGACACGATAAAAACTCAAATTGACAATATAAATTCAATGTGATGAATGATGCTGTTTTGCTGTAACTAAATTAACAATCTCAAAGTAAATATGTAACTGTGAAGTTGCACAGATTACCTTGTGTATCTGACATAGCCTATGTTATCTGATGTCATGGGAAGGACCAACTATTCACCACTCTTCTCAAATAGAAATCTGCCTGCGGAAGTGGGGCATACCTCACAGTGAATATTTGTATACCTAACCCTGAAATGTACCCCAAAATTTTAAAATAAAAAAAATATTAAAGTTAAAAAAGAACTTTTGTAAAACTCCTATTTGTACAAATTGTGAAGTTCTCCAGCGTTCACTTGGCATGAAGGAATTATTAGTATTTCCATGTCAGTGGTCTCTACTTCTTGCCATTAGCCCACAAAAATCATAAGTATACATCTGGCAATGTAGTGATCATAAAAAATGCAACACAGACAAGAAATGCTGTGGCCATCCTTCATAAGTAACTTGTTCCTAACAGACTTACACAATTTTATCAAAATGAAAACATAATATCTTAACATCTATTTAAAGACCTTGAACACTTAGGGACCCCAGAGACTAGCTCTGTAGCATCCTTTGATACAGTTCTCTCCTACAAAATATAAGATGAATTTGCCTATATGATGACATTTGAAATACTCAGGAATGCACTTGTATGACTCCTGCTGGTTGGAACAAGAGATGGCATGAGGAAAGTCAGCAAATTGGAAGGTGAACCATTAAAATCTCAAAGGTCATAGATTGGGTGCCACGGTAACCTGTTGCCCTTGCCACTGATGAAGCACAGAGTGAAAGCTTCAGGGAGCTCTGTGCTTCTGCTTAGAGGACTATAGTGACTGAGTTGGAGTTTTTACTGCAACCTGATTATGGACATTGCCATGTTAACTGTAGGCTGTTCCAACTGGGAAAGCTCAGGAACCAGAGTGCCTGCACCACTGCTGAGGAAGGTTCCTGATTTCCTCACATCCTTTGCTTCCTTACAACAAACTCGATTCCCTGAGGTAACTTGTGCAAATCATTTCCTCACCACCTGAAAGAGCTTAATGAAGACTTAGACAAAGTAGGAGATTCTTTGCTGTCATCGCTTGGGTGAAGTCTGCTCCCTAATCCAGGAACAAGACCTACATTACATCAGAAAGCCCTTTGTGAGCCATGGTAGGTTAAACAGAGCCTTGGTGTACAGAGCAGACAGTAAAATCCACTGTCTCAACATAGACGTCAAAACAAAATGGAAAACCAGGTGGGCTGCTACAGGAGCACAGTTATGATTCATTCTGTTTCAGCCCATCCTTAATTTAACAATAACACCAAAAAGGGATTCAGAGAGGTTAAGAGATCTCCTCAAGGTCTCATTCATTTACTGACCAAATAATGATCAGTGGCAACCAAAGGTTGGATACTGCGCTAAGTGTAATATATACAGCAGACAATCATGGGCAACCCAAGCTCTTGGGGAACTCCAGGTTTAAAGGGGAGATACAGGTGAGCAAACAGATGGTTATGATGCAGTGAGATCAGAGTCATCAAAGAGAAATATGGACACCATGCAGGCACACAAGAAGGTCACCTGACCTAGGCTGTCACTGTCATGGGAAGCATCTTGAGGGAGCAGATGGCAAAGCAAGCAATGAATCCAGGCACTCCATTCTTGGGAGTGGAAGAATAGCAAGGAATCCCAGGATAGAGCTCTGTCTCTACATCTGTGTTCTTTCAGGGGCGTTCACTGGAAGAAAGAAAATATTCTCAGACATGCAGAGTGTTTCCTAGATCTCCCTTCATAAGAATCTATAACTATTTTCTTTCATGTAAATTCAAATTCCCTGCCAACTTTTAATTCCAGGATCATCCCACCCATCTTATCTTTCCCCACTGCTCTCAGCACACCCCTTCCATTCAGACAAATCACAGGCATTAATGCAAGGCCACCTGGTGGTGATCTCTAATACTCAATGGCAGATGACTGAACCCATTCTGTGGAATATGATGGACTCTAGAAGAGCTTTGCTACTCACAGTGTGATCTCTGAACCAGTAGCATCTACATCACCTGGGAGTTTGTAAAAATTTGCAAAATCCCAGGCCCTTGTCCAGACCTCCTGAATTAGAACTTATATTTCAATAAGAACCTTTGGTTGACTATTGTGCATATTAAAATTTGAGAAGTTTTTCCAAAGAGATAGTATAATTTAATGCTAAATGGCATATGAGAGAGCTACAATAGCTTTATTTGCAAGCATAGTCTCATTTTACAGTCTTTTTTGTTCTGAAATAAAAAGAAAAAAATTGTATAATTTTTTTTTCTTTTGTTGATTGACAATTACAGCATTTTGGTAATTAATTTGCACAATACTGACATTATTGCTATTTTTAAAGCGTGCTTAGGATTCATAAAATTTTATTTTTTTGTTGGAGTATCACCCTGTTGCCCAGGTTGGAGTGCATTGGCATGCTCAGGGCCACCGTAGTCTCAACCTGCTGGGCTCTGGGGATCCTTCCACCTCAGCCTTCCAAGTAGCTGGAACCACAGGTGCACATCACCACACCCAACTATTTTTTTAAATTTTACTGTAGAGATGAAGTCTCACCCTGTCGCTCAGACTGGTCTTGAACCCCTTGGCTTAGGTGATCCCCGCACCTCTGCCTCCCAAAGCATAAAATAATTTTTAAAATCAGTAACTGAATAGAAACACATTTCTGACACAAAACCGTGTAAACATATTCTCAAATTTTTAATTTGTTAAAGTATAAGTGCTAAATACACATTAATAGGTAAAATTAATAAAGTATTATTCTAAAACATACAAGGTAGGCCCCCAAATTGGAATTTACTTATTAAAAAGTATATTCTTACATATTTAAACTTCAGTCATCTTCAAAGTATTCTTCATTTGATGCAATGCACCTATCAAGATGCTTTTCCCACTGCTTCCAACAGTTTAATTCATCACAATTTTGATACTTTTTAGTATTTTTACTGTTTTTTATTTCACTCCTTCTACATTGGAAAACTTTTCTCTTTGAGGACTTTTCTCCATTTAGAGAAACAAAATACAAAGTTGTTCAGAGCAAGATCAGGTGAATAGGAAGGGTGGGGCATGGGGATTATACTGTTTTTGTTCAAAAACTGCTGATCACTCAGCACAGTATAGGCAGGGTGTGTTGTCATGGTGGCAGAATCAGTTAACCTGTTTTCCACAACTCTGGACAATTCTTCCACAATGCAGCATCTCACAACAATGCTAGTTGGCACACTGATTCTGACGGGTTCCTAGAACACTTACCTAGCTGGGGAATCCTGTCCTATGAGGGACCTGTCCTCCAAAAGATAATTCCTATTTTTTTGAGGAGGTCCTCCCTCATATTACATGAGATACAACTGATAATTAATCATGAAAAATCTAAATATATAATTTTCTCATTTTTAAAAAATAAAATAAATAAATGTTAAAGTAAAACATTAAAGGCAGGGTGTGCATTAATATCATAATTAGGAGCATTTTTTTGCAGATTTTTCTATCTGCTGAAATGGCTCTTGTGTGTTCTCATCAGGAAATATGAGAAAGAGAATTCTTCATCTTCAAATAATTGCATTATTTTTTCTCCTGTTTGTGGGGAACTTTTAAACAACATTCAGGAACTGAAATAATATTTATATATATTCGTGCACACTCTTTTGCAGAGAACGTTGTGTTTCTTTGTCTGAAAGGAAATTTTTCTGGTTCAATTTTGTCTTTTCTGTAGTTTTATTTTGGATCTCTAGATCCTTTAAGCAGAGTTACCTGTTTCAATTTCAAAACTTTCAGATGTATATAGCTCTTGTGCAGAAAGCCTTTGAACCAGATTAGAATGATTACTGTAAATGAAACTTTACTGTATCAATTGTCATTTTCTTCCTCTTCTTGAGGAATCTGGAGTTTTAATTTTTAATACAAAATTTGAGTACAGTAGATAACTTTTTATGTATGCAATCAATATACAAATAATTTTCAGATTTCAGATTTATTTGGATTCTAAAATAATGGTGTCACATCAAGAAAAATACCTGACTTTTTAGTAGCACATATCAGAACCCAAAATACCAAAATGACTAGAGTAGTTGGTAATGACTGTAATAATTATCAACATTGGGAAAATCAGGTAGAGGTCATTGTCAAAGAACCTATTGAAATTGAAAAGCAAGAGATTATTGAAAAAGGTGACACTGTGGAAACTGTTTCTCTCAGCTCTTATTATGCTGATTTTCTATTCATTTACATTGAATTAGAATAAAATATTTTGAAACAAATCACTCTAATTTTGAATTCAAGCCTAAGATGCCTAGAGCAGTGACATATGCCTGTGCTCACTTCAGGGAAGTCTACTAGAAAAAATAATTTATCTTCAATCCAAACTGTTAGGGTACGGATAGGATGAGGGTGTATGGAGAGGTGAGAGGCACAGGAGAGAGGGGTGCAGCTCCTCCAGAGCCAGCAAGCCAGTGGTGCACGCACTGGGATCCCAGAGATTCGAGTAGATGCAAAGAATTGTGACACACAAAAAGGTTAAGAAATAAAAGTTTATTTAAAAGTAAGTAAACAAGATTTATCTCCTCAAGGTGGGGGAGAAGACCAAAGCCTGGAAACATGGTGACAGCCATAGCTCAAAGAGCACATGGCTACCCCAGAGTCTAGCAAAGAAATGGCTGCTGGTTGCTTGTGGTTGAGTCCTTTTAACCATTTCCCTTGATGGAGAAAGATCATTAGGTGATTGGGTGGTGACCTGCTTCCACAACATCACAAAGGGGCAGACAAATGCAGGTACTGATGCCAGGTGATGGATAGCAGGCAGATGGGTGGGTTAGTCACATGATTGCTGCCAAGGTGGGTCACAAAGAGCTGATTAGGCGAACTCTCTGGGGTGGGGGTGGTTTCCCGCAAGAGACTTGTTAGACATTTGCAATTCACAAACTCATGACTTTGACCTTGACAAGGAATCAAAAGTTTACTAGAGATTATTATGCTAAACCGTGAATGGTTGGGCTGTCCTGGTCTTACATCTGAAGGAGATGTTGCCAAGGGGGAGAGATTGGCTGCTGTTTGTCCTGCAGTAGAATGTCTGGATGTTTTCTTTCTTTTCTTTTTTTTTTTTTTTTGAGTTGGAGTTCACTCTGTCGCCCAGACTGGAGTGCAGTGGCCACCTGGCCACTGCAGCCTCGAC
>NW_007248984.1:0-4595 GCF_000164805.1 Carlito syrichta
TCTTTCTCTTGATATCCAAGAACTGGAATTCTAGGTCACAGGAAATATCTTGGCGTCTTGCTGAGAATGAAGCAGGATTTTCAGTAATGGGAGTCCTCATATAGAGAACACTACACGACCTGATGCTACGGAAGAATAAGCAATCTTGGTTACACGAAGCCTCCATTCCAAAAACCTACACACCGTCTTCTTAAGAGATAACCACCATTCAGGTTTTGGGAGTAGGAATCTGGATAATGGGAGTCCTCATATACAGGAAACTGCAATGTCTATTGCTAAAGTATAATAAAGAATCTGGTTTACACATATCCTCCATCCCAATAAAACTTCAGGGTTTCCTGCTAAATGCAAAACACGAATTTGGGTTTTTGAAGCATAAACTAGGGAAATGAAATGCTCATATACAGACAAATGCACTGACTTTCCTAAGAAAGAATAAGGAATGTGGGTGACATTTTCTCTCAATCTCCAAAAAAATATACAGCATCTTCCTAAGATCTAAACAAGAATCAAGCTTTCAACACATGTATCTATGAACAGGAGTACTCATATACAGGTAACTGCATGGCTGTTGCTAAAAATAAGGAATCTGGTTTATACAAGTCTTCACTCCTGTAAATCTACAGGGCATCTTGCTGATGGCTAAAGAAGAATGAGGGATTCGAGGCATGAATGTGGGTAATAGCAATCCTCATATACAGGAAACTACATGGCCTCTTGCTAATAAAAGAGAAAAAATCTGTTTTACACGGTTCCTCTATCAAAAAATTTACATGACTTATTACTAAGGGCTAAACAAGAAGCAGGTTTTCAAAACAGGAATGAAGGGAAAGAGAGTCCTCACATACAGGACACTACATGACCTCCAACTAAGTACGAATAAAGAAACATTGTTGTATGCGCCCTCAATCCAGAAAAATCCCAGCTTGTCTGCTATGGGACAAACAAGAAACAGATCTTCGAGCTCCCCATATGTTTCAGAGCAATTTAGCTTTCGGATATTATGAATCGGTCATTTAAGGACTCCAGCAACATTCTGGTCCTCTTAATAGTTGTAAATGGTATTGGGCACTCCAAGTCCGTTAGGTTCCTCAGAACATCTAAGGCCAGATTCCAGGACAAAAAGAATCTTCTTGCCATTTTTAGATGTAACTCTGGTGTTAAGGTGAACCGTGTAATTCTTCTGCTTCCATGTCCCATTTTATTTTGAGAAGGGACAAGTGTTTTGCACTTGCCAAATGATTACTACATACTTATAATGGCAACCAGGAATCATGGAATCCACGAAACTAGGAAACATCTGGGCATCTGTCTTTTGATATACTGAATTTGGAATCCAAATCGACAGGAAAACGCAGGGCATCTTACTGAGAATAAAAAGGAAATCTAGTTCTAGGAGTTCTCATTTTCCGGATTCTACAGGGCCTCTTGATAAGGTTTAATCAGCAATCTGGGCTTTTGGGTATCTACATTTTCAGAGCTACTTGCTCCGTGCATACGCTAAATCTGTCATTACAGATCCTCAGAATCTTTCTGGTCTTCTTGTTAGTTGTAATCAAGGATTTGGCCCTAGAAATCCTTTTCTTCCTGAGACCATCTACGACCATAATCATATCCCCAGAATCAAAAGGAATATTGGTACAAAATTCCTCGATTCAGGTGACCTCAGAGTACAGAAAATTCTTGTGGGGGGGCAGATAAGAATTGGAGTATTGGGTTGGGAATATTCCATATTTTCGGGAGGTCTTGTGAAGGGGAACCAGGAATCTTGGATTCCAGTTCCATAAGAACATAATGGGCATCTTTCTCTTGATATCCAAAAAACTGGAATTCTCGGTCACCAGTAACTGTCTCAGCATCCTGCAGCGTGAAGCAGGAAGCAGGGTAATGAAGCTCGTCATATACAGTAAACTACACGTCATATTGCTTAAGGAGGTATAAGGAATCTTCCTTATATGAGTACTCAATCCCAAAAACTACAGGTCGTCTTCCTAAGACGTAACAACGAATCAGGTTTTTGAAGTAGGTATCTGTGTCATGGGAGTCCTCACATAAAGGAAAGTTCACTGCCTATTGCTAAGTAAGAATAAGGAATCTGTGTTACTTGTGTCCTCAATCTTAAAAAAGCTTAAGGTCATCTTGCTATGGGCTAAACACGAATCATGGTGCTTTCGAGCATGATTCTGGAAAATGGAGTCCTTATTTACAGGCAACTACATGACCTTTTGCCTAGAAAGAATCAGGAATCTGGGTTACACGAGTACTCAATCCTGAAAATCTACAGAGCATCTAGAAAATTTGTAAAAGGAATCAGACTTTCGAAGCAGGTTGTATCTAATGACAGTCCTAATATACAGGAAAATACACAACCTCTTGCCAAGGGTGTAAAAGAATCGGCGTTATAGCAGTCCTCAGTCCTTAAATTCAACAGGCCATCTGCTATGGGCTAAAAAAGAATCAGGTTTTAAAAGCTGGAACATAGGTAATAGCAGTCCTCATATGCAGAATCTACATGATCTCTAGCTAAGGAGATCTAAGAAACCTCTTTTACACGGTCCCTCCATCACAATATCTACATGACATGTGGCTAATGGAAAAACAAGAATCAGAATTCCAAACAGAATTCTGGGGAGAGGGAGTCCACATATACAGGACATTACAAGGCCCCTCGGTAAAGAAGAATAAGGAATTTGTGATACACTAGTCCACAATGTGTAAAATTCTCGGGGTGTCTTGCTGCGGTATAAACAAGAATCAAGACATTGAGCTCGTCTCATGTTTCAGAGATATTTTGCTTGTGGGTATTATGGTTCAGTCATTTCAGACTCCAGCAACATTCTGGTCCTCTTGAGAATTGTATTTGGGTATCTGGTAGTAGAAATCCCTTAAGTGACTCGGGAAAATTAAGGCCAGATTCCTGGAAAAAAAGGATCATATTGCCGTATTTGGATGTAAGTTTGGTTTAAGATGCACTTGGTAATCCTTAAAATTCCGTTTGTACCTTATTTGTAGAGGGGCAAGGGTTTTGCAGTTGCCAAATATTTAGTACAAATTATTAAAATATAACCAGGATCCATGGAATCCACATCCCTAGGAAACATCTGGGCATCTGCATTTTTATACACAGAGTTTTTAAATCCACATGGACAGGGAAATTCAGGGCATCCTGCTGAGAACGGAAAGGGATTCCGGTTCTTGGAGTTCTCAATTGCCTAAATCTACAAAGTCTCTTGATAAGGTTCAATCAGCAATCTGGGCTTCTATGTCGCCACATTTTTAGTGTGTCTTTTGAAAAGGGACCAGTAATCTTGGGTTCCAATTCCTCAAGAACTCTCCTTTAGATTCATCTGAACAACCAAGGCCACATTTCAGGACAAAAAGAATCTTCTTGCCATATTTGGATGTAAGTCTGGTCTTAAGGTGAACCGTGTAATCTTTCCCCTTCCGGGTCTCTTTTTATTTTTAGAAGGGACAAGGGTTTTGCCCTTGCCAAATGTTTACTACACACTTTTAATGGTAACCAGGAATCATGGAATCCACGAACGTAGGAAAATTCTGGGCATCTGTCTTTTGATATACTGAATTTGGACTCCAAATTGACATGAAAAATAAGAGCATCTGACTTAGAATTAAAAGGGAATCCTGTCCTAGAAATTCTCATTTTCCAGAATCTACAAGGCCACTTGATAAGGTTTAATCAGTAATCTTGGCTTCTGGGTCCCTACATTTTCAGTGGTACTTGGTCTGTGGATACTATAAATCTGTCATTACAGATCCTCAGGAACTTTCTGGTCCTCTTGTTGGTTGTAATCAAGGTTTTGGCCCTAGAAATCCTTTTGTTCCCTGGGACCATCTACGACGATAATCATATTCCCCAGAATAAAAAGGAATATTGGTACAAAATTCCTCGATTAAGGTCACCTCAAATACAGAAAATTCTTGTGGTTGTGCAGGTAGGAATTGGGGTTTTGGATTTGGAATATTCCCGGTTTTGGGGATGTCTTGTAAAGGGAAACCAGGAATCTTGGATTCCAGTTCCCAAAGATCATTATGGACGTCTTTCTCTTGATATTCAAAAAACTGAATTCTCATTCTCCAGGAACTGTCTCGTCATCCTGCAGATTGAAGCAGGAAGCTGCATAATGGAGGTTATCGTATACAGGAAACTACATGTCATATTGCTAAGGAAGTATAAGGAATTTTCGTTATATGAGTCCTCAGTCCCCAAACTACAGGCCGTCTTCCTAAGTGGTAACCACGAATCAGATTTTGAAGTTGGAATCTGGGTAATGGGAGTCCTCACAACAAGGAAACTTAACTGCCAATTGCTAAGTAAGAATAAGGAATCCGCGTTACTCGGGTCCTCAATCCCAAAAAAGCTTAAGGTCATCTTTCTATGGGCAAAGCACGAATCATGGTGTTTTCGAGAATGAATCGGGAAATTGGAGTAATTAATTACAGGCAACTACATGACCTTTAGCTAAGAAAGAATAAGGAATTTGGGTTACACGAGTTCTCAATCCCAAAACTCTACAGAGCATCTTGGAAGTTCTAAAAGGAATCAGAATTTTGATACAGGATGTATCTAATGAGAG
>NW_007248984.1:4615-5533 GCF_000164805.1 Carlito syrichta
CAGGGCATCTTGCTGACGGTTAAAGAATCAGGGATTCGAGGCATGAATGTGGGTAATACCAATCCTCATATACAGGAAACTACATGGCCTCTTGCTAATAACAGAGAGGAAATCTGTTTTCCATGGTTCCTCTATCAAAAAATCTACATGACTTCTTACTAAGGGCTAAACAAGAGTCAGGGTTTCGAAACAGGAATCAAGGGAATGAGAGTCCTCACATACAGGACACTACATGGCCTCCAAATAAGTACTAATAAAGAATCATTGTGGTAAGCACCCTCAATCCAAAGAAATAACAGGCTGTCTGCTATGGGCCAAACAAAAAACAGATCATCGAGCTCCCCAAATGTTTCAGAGCAATTTATCATTGGGATATTATGAATCGGCCATTTCAGGACTCCAGCAACATTCTGGTCCGCTTAAAAGTTGTAAATGGTATTGGGCACTCCAAGTCCGTTAGATTCCTCTGAACAACCAAGGCCACATTTCAGGACAAAAAGAATCTTCTTGCCATATTTGAATGTAAGTCTGGTCTTAAGGTGAACCTGTAATCTTTCCCCTTCCGGGTCTCTTTTTATTTTTAGAAGGGACAAGGGTTTTGCACTTGCCAAATGTTTACTACACGCTTTTAATGGTAACCAGGAATCATGGAATCCACGAACGTAGGAAAATTCTGGGCATCTGTCTTTTGATATACTGAATTTGGAATCCAAATTGACATGAAAACTAAGAGCATCTGACTTAGAATTAAAAGGAAATCCTCTCCTAGGAATTCTCATTTTCCGGAATCTACAAGGCCACTTGATAAGGTTTAATCAGTAATCTTGGCTTCTGGGTCCCTACATTTTCAGTGGTACTTGCTCTGTGGATACTATAAATCTGTCATTACAGATCCTCAGAACTTTCTGGTCCTCTTGT
>NW_007248984.1:6005-11774 GCF_000164805.1 Carlito syrichta
GATATACAGGAAAATACACAGCCCTTGCAGAAAGAAAAAGAATCGGGGTTATAGCAGTACTCAGTCCTTAAAATCAACAGGCCCATCTGCTGGGGTCTAAATAAGATTCAGGGTTTGGAACCTGGAACATAGGTAATAGTAGTCCTCATATGCAGAATCTACATGATCTCTAGCTAAGGAGAACTAAGAAACCCCTTTTACACGGTTCCTCCATCACAGTATCTACATGACATCTAGATAATGGCAAAACAATAATCAGGGTTTTGAAACATGATTCTGGGGAACGGGAGTCCTCATATACAGGACACTAGACAGCCCCTCAGTAAAGAAGAAGAAGGAATCTGTGATATACTAGTCCACAATCCGAAAAATTCTCAGATGTCTTGCTGCGGTGTGAACAAGAATCAAGGCTTCAAGCTCGTCTCATGTTTCGGAGATGTTTGGCTTGTGGGTAATATGAATCAGTCATTTCAGGACCCCAGCAACATTCTGGTCCTCTTGACAGTTGTAATTGGGTATCTGGTAGTACAAGTCCCTTAGGTTCCTCGGGACACTAAATGCCAGTTTAATGGAATAAAGTATCATCTTGCCGTATTTGGATGTAACTTTGGTCTTAACATGAACTTGGTAATCCTTAAATTTCCATTTGTACTTTGTTTGCAGAGGGGCTGAGTGTTTTGCAGTTGCCAAATATTTAGTACTTATTATTAAAATGCAACCAGGATCTATGGATTCCACGAGCATAGGAAACATCTGGGCATCTTCATTATTGTACACAGAGTTTTGGAATCCACATGGACGGGGAAATTCAGGGCATCTTGCTGAGAACGGAAAGGAAATACGGTTCTTGGAGTTCTGTATCGCCTAAATCTACAAAGTTTCTTGATTTGGTTTAATCTGCAATCTGGGCTTTTAGGTCGCCACATTTTTAGTGTGTCTTTTGAAAAGGAAACAGGAATCTTCGGTTCCAATTCCTCAAGAACTTTATGGAAGCCTTTCTCTTGATATCCAAGCAACTTGATTTCTAGGTCACCAGGAAATATCTTGGCGTCTTGCTGAGAATGAAGCAGGATTTTCAGTAATGGGAGTCCTCATATACAGAACACTACACGACCTGTTGCTACGGAAGAATAAGGAATCTTGGATACACGAGGCCTCCATCCCATAGTCCTATAGTCTGTCTTGCTAAGAGGTAACCACCATTCAGGTTTTGGGAGTAGGAATCAGGATAATGGGAGTCCTCATATACAGGAAACTGCACTGTCAATTGCTAAAGGAGAATAAGGAATCTGGTTTACACGTGTCCTCCATCCCAATAAATCTTCAGGGTTTCTTGCTAAGGGCTAAACACGAAATGGGATTTTGAAGCTTAAACTAGGGAAATGAAATGCTCATATACAGACAAATGCACGGACTTTTCCTAAGAAAGAATAAGGAACGTGGGTGACATGTTTTCTCAATCTCCAAAAAAATATACGGCGTCTTCCTAAGATCTAAACAAGAATCAAACTTTCAACTCATGTATCTGTGAACAGGAATACTCATATACAGGTAACTGCACGGCTGTTCCTAAAAATAAGGAATCTGGGTTATACGCGTCCTCAGTCCTGAAAATCTACAGGACATCTTGCTGACAGTTAAAGAAAAATCAGGAATTTGAGGCATGAATGTGGGTAATAGCAATCCACATATACAGGAAACTACATGGCTTCTTGCTAATAAAAGAGAAGAAATCTGTTTTCCACGGTTCATCTATCAAAAAATCTACATGACTTCTTACTAAGGGCTAAACAAGAATCGGATTTCAAAACCAGAATCAAGGGAAAGAGAGTCCTCACATACAGGACACTACATGGCCTCCAACTAAGTACGAATAAATAATCATTTTAGTACGCTCCCTCTATGCAAAAAATTACCAGGTTTTCTGCTATGGGACAAACAAGCAACAGATCTTCAAGCTCCCCAAATATGTCAGAGCAATTTAGAATTCGGATATTATGGATCGGTCATTTCAGGACTCCAGCAACATTCTGGTCCTCTTAAAAGTTGCAAATGGTTTTCGGCACTCCAATCTGTTAGGTTCCTCAGAAGTCTAAGGCCAGATTGGAGGACAAAAAGAATCTTCTTGCCATATTTGGATGTAATTCTGGTCTTAAAGTGAACCCTGTATTGCTTCTCCTTCTGATTCTCTTTTTATTTTTAGACGGGACAAGGTTTTTGCACTTGCTAAATGTTTACTACGTACTTTTAATGGTAACCAGGAATCACGGAATATACGAACCTAGGAAACTTTTGGAGATCTGTCTTTTGATATACTGAATTTGGAATCCAAATCGATAGGAAAAATCAGTCCATCTTACTGAGAATAAAAAGGAAATCCGCTTCTAGGAGTTCTCATTTTTCTGGAACGTACAGGGCCTCTTGATAAGGTTTAATCAGCAATCTGGGCTTCTGGGTCCCTGCATTTTTAGAGCTACTTGCTCCGTGGATATGCTAAATCTGTCATTACAGATCCTCAGGATTTTTCTTGTCCTCTTGTTACTTGTAATCAAGTATTTGGCCCTAGAAATCCTTTTGTTTCCTGGGATCATCTACGACCATAATCATATTCCCCAGAGTCAAAAGGTATATTGGTACAAAATTCCTCAATTCAGGTGACCTCAAAGTACAGAAAATTATTTTGGGTGGGCAGGTAGGAATTGGGGTTTTGGGTTTGGAATATTCCACATTTTGGGGGGCTTTTGTGAAAGGGAACCCGGAATCTTGGATTCCAGTTCCCAAAGGAAATTATGGACGTCTTTCTCTTGATATCCAAAAAACTGGAACTCTCGGTCACCAGGAACTATCTCGGCATCCTGCAGAGTGAAACCAGAAGCTGGGTAATAAAGGTCGTCATGTTCATGAAACTACATGTCATATTGCTAAGGAAGTATAAGGAATCTTCCTTATATGCGTCCTCAACCCCAAAAACTACAGGCCATCTTCCTAAGATGTAATCATGAATCAGGTTTTTGAAGTAGGAATCTGGGTAATGGAAGTCCTCACATAGAGTAAACTCAATGTCTATTGCTAAGTAAGAATAAGGAATCTGAGTTACTCAGGTCCTCAATCCCAAAAAAGGTTAAGGTCAACTTGCTATGGGCTAAACACAAATCATGGTGTTTTCGAACAGGAATCTGGAAAATGGAGTCCGTATTACAGGGAACTACATGATCTTTTGCTAAGAATGAATAAGGAATCTGGGTTACACGAGTCCTCAATCCCAAAAATCTACAGAGCACCTTAGAATGTTCTAAGAAAACCAATGTTTCGAAGCAGGATGTATCAAATGAGAGTCCTAATATACAGGAAAATACACAGCCCCTTGCCAAGGAAGAAAAAAAATCAGGGTTATAGCAGTCCTCAGTCCTTAAAATACACAGGCCATCTGCTGTGGGCTAAACAAGAATCAGGGTTTAGAAGCCAGAACATAGGTAATAGCAGTCAACATATACGGAATCTACATGATCTCTAGCTAAGGAGAACTAGGAAACCACTTTTATGCGGTTCCTCCATCACAATATCTACATGACATCTTCCTAATGGCAAAACAAGAATCAGAGTTTCCAAACAGGATTCTAGGGAAAGGGAGTCCTCATATACAGGACATTACACGGTCCCTCGGTAAAGAAGAATAAGGAATCTTTGATACACTAGTCCACAATCCGAAAAATTCTCAGTGCGTCTTGCTGCGGTATAAACAAGAATCAAGGCTTCGAGCTCATCTCATGTTTCAGAGATATTTGGCTTGTGGGGATTATGAATCAGTCATTTCAGGAATCCAGCAACATTCTGGTCCTCTTGAGAGTTGAAATCAGGTATCTGGTAGTACAAATCCCTTAAGTTCCTTCGGACTATTAAGGACAGATACCCGGAAAAAAAGTATCATATTGCCGATTTGGATGTAATTTTGGTCTTAAGATGAACTTGGTAATTCTTAAATTTCCGTTTGCACTTTATTTGTAGAGGGGCCGAGGGTTTTGCATTTCCCAAATATTTATTACGAATTATTAAAATATAACCAGGATCCATGGATTCGAAGTCCCTAGGAACATCTAGGCATCTGCATTTTTGTACACAGAGTTTTGGAATCTCCATGGACAGGGAAATTCAGGGCATCTTGCTGAGAACGGAATGGGAATCCGGTTCTCGGAGTTCTTTATCGCCTAAATCTACAAAGTCTCTTGATAAGGTTTAAACATCAATCTGGGCTTCTTTGTTGCCACACTTTTAGTGTGTCTTTTGAAAAGGGAACAGGAATCTTGGGTTCCAATTCCTCAAGAACTTTATGGGAGTCTTTCTCTTGATATCCAAGCAACTGGAATTGTAGGTCACCTGGAAATATCTTGGCATCTTGCTGAGAATGAAGCAGGAATTTCAGTAATGGGAGTCCTCATATACAGAACACTACATGACCTGTTGCTACGGAGGAATAAGGAATCTTGGTTAGACGAGGCCTCTATCCCAAAAACCTACAGAACGTCTTGATAAGAGATAACCACAATTCAGGATTTGGGAGTAGGAATCTGGATAATGGGAGTCCTCATATACAAGAAACTGCACTGTCTATTGCGAATGGAAAATAAGGAATCTGGTTTACACGTGTCCTCCATTCCAATAAATCTTCACGGTTTCTTGCTTAGGGATAAACACGAATTAGGGTATTGGAAGCATAAACTAGGGAAATGAAATGCTCATATACAGACAAATGCACTGACATTTCCTAAGAAAGCATACGGAATGTGGGTGATATGTTTTCTCAATCTCCAAAAAAAATACGGCGTCTTCCTAAGATCTAATCAAGAATCAAGCTTTCGACGCATGTATCTGTGAACAGGAGTACTCATATAATGGTAATTTCATGACTGTTGATAAAAAAAAGGAATCAGGGTTATTCGATTCCTCAGTCCTGTAAATCTACAGGGCATCTTGCTGACGGCTAAAGAAGAATCAGTGATTCGAGGCATGAATGTGGGTAACTGCAATCCTAATATACAGGAAACTACATGCCTCTTGCTAATAAAAGAGAAGAAATCTGATTTCCACGGTTCCTCTAACAACAAATCTACATGACTTCTTCCTAAGAGATAAACAAGAATCAGGGTTTTGAAACAGGAATAATGGGAAAGAGAGTCCTCACATACAGGACACTACATGACCTCCAATTAAGTTCCAATAAGAGTCATTGTTTTAGGCGCCTTCGTTCCAAAAAATTCCCAAGTTGTCTGCCATGGGACAAACAAGAAACAGATCTTCGAGCTCCTCAAATGTTTCAGAGCAATTTAGCATTCAGATATTATGAATCAGTCATTTCAGGACTCCAGTAACATTCTGGTCCTCTAAAAAGTTGTAAATGGTATTGGGCACTCCAAGTCCGTTAGGGTCCTCAGAACAACTAAGGCTGGATTCCAGGAAAAGCTTTTGACGCATGTATCTGTGAACAGGAGAACTCATATACAGGTAACGGCACGGCTGTTGCTAAAAATAAGAATCTGGGTTATACGAGTAATCATTCCTGAAAATCTACAGGTCATCTTGCTGACGGCCAAAGAAGAATCAGGGATTCGAGGCATGAATGTGTTTAATAGCAATCCTCATATACAGAAATTACATGGTCTCTTCCTAATAAAAGAGAAGAAATCAGTTTTGAACGGTTCATCTATCAAAAAATCTACATGACTTTTACTAAGGGCTAGACAAGAATCAGGTTTTTGAAACAGGAATCAAGGG
>NW_007248985.1:0-8128 GCF_000164805.1 Carlito syrichta
TAGTTGACTCAAACAGCTGACTTAACTCTTTAACTATCTAGCTGACTATCCAGCTGCCTTAACTCGTTAGCTAACTAGCTAGCTAGCCTAGTCAAGTAGTTGACTCAACCCATTTGCTAACTAGCTAGCTAGCTGATTCATCCCAATGAATTAACCCATTAGTTAACTAGCTAACAACCTGACTCAACCTGCTGACTTAACACTTTAGCTAACTAGATAGCTAGCTTTCTTAACCAGCTGACTAAATTAAAAGCTGGCTTAACTAACTGACTTAGCTAGCTGACTTAACTACTTAACTAGCTGACTTAACTGGCTGACAACTAGTTAGCTTGCTGACTTAGCAACCTGAATTAAATAGTTAGCTAACTGTTTAGCTGGCTGAATAACCAGGAGACTTAACTAATTAGCTAACTAGTTAGGTAGAAGATTAAGTATCTGAGTTAAATAGTTAGCTAACTAGTGAGTTATCTGACTTAGATAGCTGACTTAACTAGCTAGATAGCTGACATATCTAGCTTACTTAACTAGCTAACTTCCTAGCTAGCCATCTGACTTAACTAGCTGAAATAACTGGCGATCAACTGGCAACCCATCTGAAATAACTAGCTTTTTAACTAGCCAGGAAGCTGGCTAGACAACTGACACGGTGCTGACTTAACTAGCCACCCAAATAGTTAGCCAGTTGACTAAATTAGCTGAATTAACTGCTGGCCAGCGGCTAGCCAGCTGACTTAATTGCCTAGCTATCTAGCTAGCCAGCAGCCTTGCAGGCTGACTTAACGAGCTGACTTAACTAAGTAGCCAGCTGGCTAGCCAACACACTTAACTAGCTATCTACCTACCTAGATAGCTGAATAGCCAGCTGACTTAACTAGCTGACATAACTAGATAGCCTGATAGCTAGTCAGCTGACTTAACTAGCTACCTCCCTACATAGAACGCTGTCTTGCCAGCTGACTTAACTACCTAACTACCTAGCTAATCTGCTGGCCAGCGAGCACACTCAACTAGGGGACTTAACCAGCTAACCAGCTGGCTGGCCAGTTGACTTAACTAGATAGATACACCGATAGGCAGCTGGCTAACCAGCTGACTTAACTAACTGACTTAACTACCTAGCAAGTTGACTAAACTAGCTGACTTAATCAGCTAGCTACCTAGCTAGCCAGCTGACTTAACTCTCTGGCTTAATTAGCTAGCTACCTAGCAAGCCAGGTGACTGGTGAGCTGACTTAAGTAGCTGACTTAACCAGATAACAAGATGGCTCACCAGCTGACTTAACTAGCTGACACAACTGGATAGCCAGCTGGCTGACAAGCTGAACAAATTAGCTGACAACCAGCTAGCCAGCTGGGTAGCCAGCTAACTTAACTAGCTAGCTACCTAGCTAACCAGATGGGATGCAAACTGAATTAAGAAGCTGAATTAAATAGCTAACCAACTGGATAGGCAGCTGACTTAACTAGCTTGCTACCTAGGTAGACAGTTGGATAGCCAGCAGACTTATTAGTTGACTTAACTAGTTAGACTTAATCAGTTGACTGGTTAGCTAATTAAGTCAGCTCATTAAGTCGACTTGCTAGCCAGCTGATGCACTAGCTGACTTAACTAGTTAGCCAACTGGCTAGCCATCTGACTTAACTAGCTCTCTACCTAGCTAGCTGGCCGACTTGCCAGCTGACATAATGAGCTGACTTAATTAGCTAACCAGCAGGCTAGCTAAATGACTTAACTGGTTTGCTACCTAGCTAGCCAGCTGGCTAGACAGCTGACTAAACTAGCTGACTTAAATAGCTGGCCTGCTTGCTAGTCAACTGAGTTAACTAGCTTGTTATATATCGCTAGCCAGCTGGCTAGTCATCTGACTTAACTAGCTCTCTACCTAGCTAGCTTGCTGGCTAGCCAGCTGACTTAACCAGCTGACTTAATTAACTAACCAGCAGTCTAGCCAAATTTCTTGATTGGCTTATACCTAGCTAGCCAACTGGCTAGCCAGCTGACTAAACTAGCTCACTTTTATTGCTGACCTGCTTGCTAGTCAGCTGAATTAACTAGCTTGCTATATTGAGAGCCAGCTGGCTAGCCTGCTGACTTAACTAGGTGATTTAACTAGCTAGCCAGCTGTCTACCCAGTTGATTTAAGTAGCAAGCTACCTTGCTAGCCAGCTGGCTAGGCAGCTGACTTAACTAGGTGACTCAACTAGCTAAAGAGCGGGCTAGACATCTGACTTAACTGTCTACCGACCTAGCTAGTCAGTTGTCTAGGCAGGTGATTTAACTAGGTGACTTTACTAGCTAGCCTGCTGGATAGCAGGCTGACCTAACTACCTAGCTTCCTAGCTATCCAGCTCAATAGCCAGCTGTCTTAACTAGCTAGCTACCTATGTTGCCCGCTGGCTTGCCAGCTGAATTAACTACCCCGCTACCTACCTAACCAGCTGGGTAGTAAGCTGACTTTACTAGGTTACTTAACTAGCTAGTTGACTAGCTAGCCAGCTGACTTTACTAGCTAGCTTCCCAGCAAGGCAACTGACTAGCCAGCTGACTTAAATTGCTGACTTAACTAGATAGCAAGCTGACTTAACTAGCCTACTTAACAAACTAACTACCAAGCTAGGAAGCTGGGTTATCTAGCTGCCTTAACCGTCTAGCTACCTAGCTGGATATCTCGCTAGCCAGCTGCCATAACTAGCTGTCTTAACTAGCTGCCCTGCTGACATAACTAGCTGACTTATATAGCTAGTTTCCTTGTCAGCCAGCTGACTTAACTAGCTGAAATAATTAGCTGTCCAGATGGCTAGCCATCTACTTAACTAGCTTTTTAACAAGCTAACCAGCTGGATAGGAAACTAACTTAATGGGTTGACTTAACTACCTAGCCTGCTGGTTGCCAACTGACTTAACCAGCTCACTTAACCAGCTACTCAGCTGGCTACCCAGCTGAATTAACTAGCTGGCTACCTATCTAGCCAGCTGACTAGCCAGCTGACTTACCTTGCTGACTTAAGCAAGCAAGCTGGCTAGCCAGCTAACTAATCCAGCTATCTACCTTCCTAACCAGCAGGCTATTCAGCTGACTTAACTAGGTGAATTAAACAGCTAGCCTGCTGGCTCGAAAGCTGACTTATCTAGCTCACTACCTGCCTACTCCGGTGGCTAGATAGACGACTACACTAGATTATTTAACCAGCTAGCCAGTTGGCTATCCAGCTGACTTAACTCGCTGACATCACTAGCTAGAAAGGTAGCTATCTAGCTGAGTTAACTAGTTAGCTACCTACCTTGCCAGTTGGATATCCAGCTCTCTAAACTAGGTGAATTAACCAGCTAGCCAGCTACCTAGCCAACACATTTAACTAGCTCGCTACCTAGATAGCCAGCTGGCTAGCCAGCTGACTTAACTAGCTGACTTAACGAGCTAGATACCTAGCTAGCCAGCTGATTCAATAGTTAATTTACTAAGTAGCTATCTAGCTAGCTGGCTGACTTAAATAGTAAACTAACTAGCTAACTACCTATCTAACAAGCTGACTTAAATAGTTAGTTGCATAGCTAGCTAGCTGACTTAACCAGCTAGCTAACTAGCTAACTTACTTGTTATCTAATGTGCTAGCCAGCTGCCTTAATCAGCTGACTAAACTCATTAGCTAAGGAGCTATCATGCTGACTCAACTAGCTGACATAATTCTTTAGCTAACTAGCTATCTAGCTGACTCTACCAGCTGACTTCCATCGGGGCTGACTATCTAGCTAGCCTACTCAAGCAGCTGACTCAACCTATTTGCTAACTAGCTAGGTACCTGACTCAATCAACTGACTTAACCCGTTAGCTAGCTAACTACCTGACTCAACCTGCTGACTTAACACATTAGTTACCTAGCTAGCCAGCTGTCTTAACCAGCTGACTAAATTAGGAAGGTGACTTAACTAGCTGACTTACTATGTGAGTTAACTACTTAGGTAGCTGACTTTATGGCTGACTTAACTCATTAGCTAGCTGACTTAACTACCTGAATTCAATATTTAGCAAACTATTTAACTAGCTGAATATCTAGCTGATTTAATAATTAGCTATCTACTTAGGTAGCAGACTTAAGTAGCTGACCTAAATAGTTAGCTAACTAGTGAGCTAGCTGACTTAGCTAGCTGACTTAGCTAACTACCTTGTAAGCTAGCTGACTTAGATAGCTGACTTAACTAGTTGGCTAACGAGGTAGCCACCTAACTTAATGAGTTGGGTAATGAGTTAGCTAATTGATTTCACCAGTTGTTAAATGAGCTAACTAGCTGATTCAACTAGTTGGTTAACGAGTTAGCTAGGTGACAACTTGTTGGCTGACGAGTCGACTGACTACATTGCTGGTTAAACACGTTGGCTGACTGCTCAGCCGACTTGTTAGCTGGCTTAACAAGTAGACCGAATAGTCGGCCGACTAGTTAGCTGGGTTAACTGGTTGACTGTTGTGTTGTCCCACTAGCTAGCTCGCTTAACCAGTTGGCTGGCTGGTTTGCTGACCTAATTAGTCAGTCGACTAGCTGGACAACTAATTAGCTGGCCAAACTATTCAGCCTACTAGTTAGCTGAGGTAACTTGTTAGCTGAAAAGTTGGCCAACTAGTCTGACAATTGGTTAACTCAGTTAACTACTTGACTGTCTAGTCCGTCTACAGGCTAGCTGACTTAACTAGTTGGCCAGCTTGTGAGCCAACTGGTCAGTTGAACTTAATAGCTGGCCTGCGAATGAGCTGACTTTAGTCGGCTGGTGAGTGAGTTTTCTCATCCAAAGATTTACCTAGTTGGGTGGCAAGTGAGCTGTCAGTGGAGCCAACATAACTCCTCGGCCTTCAAGTGAGCCAAAAAATGATCTGCCTTAACAAGTAAGTAGACGAGTGAGCCTACCAGTGAGCTGACTTAACTACATGAGTGGCGAACAAGTCAAATTGTTAGCTGTCCTGTTGGCCTGCGAGCAAGTTGACAAGTGAGTTGGTGTGTTGGCTGGTGAGTGAGCTGACTAGCTAGCTGACCTGATGGAAAGCGAGTCAGCCCACTAGTTAGCTGACCAGTTAGTTGTGTTGGGAGCCAACTAGTTAGCTGAGTAACTAGATGATTTGCCAGCGGACTTAACTAGCTAGCTGACTATCAAGCTGACATAGTTAGCTAGCTTACAAGCTATCTATCTGTCTAGATAGCTGACTTAACTAGCTAACTTACTGGTTAGTTAGCTGGCTAGCTGGCTGAAAAATCTAGTTGACTAGCTAGATGACTTGCTAGCTGACTTAACTAGAGAGCTGACTAGCAACCTGACTAGCTGGCTGACTTAACTAGCTAGCTGAATAATTAGCTGAATTGCTGCCTGACTTAACTAGCTAGCTGGCTAGCTAGCTGACTTAACTAGCTGACTAGATAGTTGGCTGGCTAGCTTGCTTAACTAGCTAGTTACCTGGCTGGCTACCTGACCAGGCAGCCAGCTAGCTAGCTAGCATGTTGGCCAGCCGAATAAAATAGCCAGCCTCATGTCTGGACAGATGTGTAGCAAGCCAGCTTAACTAACCAGCCACCCTGCTGGTCAGGCGGCTAGCCAGCTGGCTTAACTAGCATGCCACATAAGTGACCAGCCTGCTAACCAGCTGGCATAATTTTCCAGTCACCTAGATAAACAGCCAGCTAACAAACTGATTTAACTAGCTGATTTAACTAGATAGCCATCCAGCTAGCCAGCTGACTTTACTAGCCAGCCACCTAGCTAGCCAGACGACTAACCAGCATATTTAACTCACTGATTTAACTTGCTGGCTAGCCAGCTGACTTAATTAGCTAGCTACCTACCTAGACAGGTGGGTAGCCAACTGACTAATCTAGCTTACTTAACCAGTTAGCCAGCTGGTTAGCCAGCTGACTTATATCACTAGATACCTAGCTAGTCAGATGGCTAGCCACTTGAATTAACTAGGTGACTTAAGCAACTAGCCAGTTGGCTAGCCAGCTGACACAACTAGTTGACTTACCTCATAAGTTAGCTGGCTAGCCAGCTGATTTAAATAGCTGAAATCACTAGCTAGCCAGGTGGCTAGCCAGCTGACTTAACAAGCTAGCTACCTAGGTATCCCACTGGCTTTCCAGCTGACTTAACTACCTAACTACCTGCCTAACCAGCTGACTAGCGAGCTGACTTAACTAGGCGACTTAATAGCTAGCCAAATGACTAGCCAGCTGAATTAATTAGCTAGCTACCCAGCTAGGCAGAAGGCTAACCAGGTGATTTAACTAGCTTATTAACTAGCTAGCCAGTTGACTAAACTAGCTGAGTTAACTAGGCAGTTGCCTAGCTAGCCAGCTGACTATTCTAGCTGAAATAACTAGCTAGCTAGCTAGCTAGCCGAATTAATGAGCTGACTTAAATAGCTAGCTAGCTGACATAAATAGCTGACTTAACTAGCTAACTAGCTGGCCTGCTGACTTAACAAGCTGAATTAACCAGATAGCCAGCAGTCTAGTCATCTGATTAACTAGTTTTTAACTAGCTAGTGAGCTGACTAGACAACAGAATTAACTACCTAACTAGCTAGTTAGCCAGCTGACTTAACTAGTTGATTAACAATCTAGGCAGCTAGTCAGCCATGTGACTAAACTAGCTGACTTAACTAGTTATCAAGCTGGCTAGCCAGCTGACTTAACTAGGTTTCCAACTCTCTAGTCACCTGGATAGCCAGCTGACTTAACTAGCTGACTTAATTAGCTAGTAAGCTGTCTATCCTACAGACTTAACTAGGCCACTACCTACCTAGCCAGCTTGCTAGCCAGCTGACATAACTGGCTGTCTTAATTAACTGGCCTCTTTCTAGCCAGTTGAATTTACTAGCTTGCTACATATCTAGCCAGCTGGCTATCCAGCTGAATTAACTCAGTGAATTATCTAGCTAGCCAGCTGTCTAGAAGCTGACTTAATTTGCAAGCTACCTACCTTGCCAGATAGCTAGTCAGCTGACTTAACTATGTGACATAACTAGCTAGCCAGCTTGCTACACTGCTGACATAACTAGCTAACAAACTGACATATCTAGCTTACTTATCTAGCTAGTTTAACTAGCTACCTATGTATCCTGCTGGCTTTCCAGCTGACTTAACTACCTAAGTACGTGCCTAACCAGCTGACTAGCGAGCTGACTTAACTATGTGATTTAATAGCTAGCCAGATGACTAGCAAGCTCAATTAATTAGCTAGCTACCCAGCTAGGCAGAAGGCTAACCAGGTGACTTAACCAGCCAACTTAACTAGGTAGCTAACTGGCTTATCTGGCTTACTTATCTACCTAGTTTCCTAGCCTGCCAACTGACTTAATTAGCTGAAATAACTAGCGAGCCAACTGGCTGCCCATCTCATATAAATAGATTTTTAGCAAGCTAGCCAGCTGGGTAGACAACTGAATTAATGTGCTGACTTAACTAGCTACGCAGTTGAAAAGTCAGCTGACTAAAGTAGCTGACTTAACTAGCTGGCAAGGTGTCTAACCATCTGAATTAATTGTCTAGCTACCTAGCTTGCCAGCAGACTAGCCAACTGATTAAACTAGCTGAAATAAGAATGTAACCAGCTTGCTAGCCAGCAGACTTAACTAGCTATCTACCTATCTAGAAAGCAGATTAGCCAGTTGGCTTATCTAGCTGACATAACTAGATAGCCTAAAGGCTAGCCAACTGACTTAAGTAGCTACCTACCTACATAGTCCACTGGTTTGCAAGCTGAGTTAACTACTTATCTACATAGCTAACCTGCTGGCTAGCGAACTGACTTAACTAGTTGTCTTAACTAGCTAGCCAGCTGGCTAACCAGATGGCTTATCTAGATAGTGACCCTGATAGGCAGCTGGCTAGCCAGCTGACTTAACTAAATGTCTTAACTAGCTAGCCAGCTGACTTATCTAGATGACTTAAACTAGCTACCTAGCTCGCCAGATGGCTGGCCAGTAGACTTAACTAGCTGACTTAAACTGCTAGACAGCTGGCTAGCCAACTACTTAATTGTTGGATTAACTAGCTAAGAAGTTGACTGGCCAGTTGAATTAACTAGCTGATTTAACCACCTAACCAGCTGGTTAACCAGCTGACTTAACTAGTTAGCTACCTAGG
>NW_007248986.1:0-4141 GCF_000164805.1 Carlito syrichta
GTTGTGTTGCATTTTGATAATTTGTATGTTTTAGAAACAAATTTAATATGGATATTAATATGTATACAGAATACAGTTTAGTTATCAATTTCATATCTATAAAAACTATAATGATTTATCATGTTTAATCCAGAAATAAAATATCTGTGCCTTTTCTGAATTTTCTTTAATATTCTGTTATGATATTTTTACACCTTTTTAAGTGAAATATTTTTGACTCTTATACATTTCCACTATAATTTTGCTCTACATCATGATTTTGTACTATTTATTGTTTTCCTTCTACTACTTTTCTTGTATTTAATGTCAGTAAATGTCAAATTTCCTGTTTTAAATTTCCTTGCTGAATTTTCAGAAATTTCAAAATATGCTTTTTGCTTTCGTAGTGTGTGCATTTAAGACAATAAGATTTTCACAAGAAAGAATTTATTTTCTTTGAGATTCATATATAATTTTTAATATTCATTGAGGTATTTTTTGGTCCTTGCAATATTTATAAATATATTACTAAATTAAAAGTTATATGGGATTTCAAACTTTGGATTATTGACTTCTATTTTAAATACATTGTTGTCAGATTTTCCGTGAAGTAGGAAGTGTTCTGAGTCTTGTTTTGAATGTGAGTATTGTGACTGAGAAAATAAAAGTGACTCATTTTTAATTAATTAATATTAAATTTGAGTATCTGCATATTAAGTGTCTGCTAGTAAAGACTGGCTGCTAGTGTTAAGGTATTGAAAGCACAGTACCATATTTTTGTATTAATATGCTTGATAGTATGAGATTATAGTGTATTTTTGGAACATTTTCATGTGAATTTAAAAATATAAATATTCTGTATGTTACGAGAGTATATGTATGTGTTCATATATGTGTTGGTTAATTGCATAGTTTAAATCTTCTAGAGGTTCACTGCAATATCTGTGTTATAAACTGTGCAAGTGTTAAATCCCTGCTTTTGATGATTTACTTACTTCTTTCAATTCTATGTTAAACTTGTGTTACCCTATGCATATAAATTACTTATAAACTATTACTAATGACAAAGTGATAAATGTATTTTTAAGATGCATGCTTCTTCATTTCCAATAACGCTTTTCTTTTACATTATGATGGGAATCACCTACAGCAGTTTCATGAGTTTGTGTTGCATGGTATATGTTTTAATGTCTTTGTTTAAATTTTTCATTATACTTATATTAAGTGGATGTTTCATTCAATGAACACAGTACCACATGTTCACATTCATAAGTGAGCTGTGAACATTTACCATAATACTATTAGAAGGGGATTGGCACAGGCGGGATATGACTGGGGCGGGGTGGGGAGGACACATCATCAATACGGGTACCTGATCTCAAACTAGGAAAGTGGGTCCAAAAGGGAGGACAAACTTTATTGTACGGTGCCCACTTGTATACCTAATCCTGAATTGTACCCCCTATCGTTAAAATAAAGTATGAAAAATAAAAAAATAAAAGGATGCCTCAGTAAGATAGCAAACAGTTATGTTTAATATAAACACTTTTTGCATTTAAAAGATTATACTATTTGTATATACTAAAGTTGTCCAATTTTTAAATATATTTATTCTAAATGCTTTATATGTATGCAAATACATTATTTAATATAATTAGTTATAATACATTAGTTAATTTGAATAGTATATTATTAAGTTTTTGAATTCTAATTTATTGTTTTAATCTTTTCATATTTATTATTTATAATATATAGATTTCCTAATTTAATATGCTTTGAATATTCATTAATTAGTGTCCTGCATTTATACATTCCTTACTCATTAATGTGTAAGAAATTAGCATTCATAACCTAATTAGACAGTGGAAAGATGTAACATTCCTTGCTATTGTTTGAGTCTCCACCAAACTTCATGTTGAAACTTAATCCCTGTTGTGTTGGTATTAAGAGATGGGCCTTACGTTAAGTGACAAAACTATGAAGATTTGTCATCATCAATAGAATAGTGCCTTAAAAAAGTGATGGAGTGAACTAGCATTCACCTTTTTTTTTATCCCTTCTGCCTTCAGCCAGTTGAAGGTACAACAGCAAACGTCATCTTAAAAACAGAGAGCCGACCTCACCATACACCAACCCAGCCAGCATATTAATCTTGAGCATTTCTTTGTACATAACTGTAATATATATATACATATATATGTGTGTATATATATATAGCTTACAAATTGCCCCGTATGTGGCATTTTGTCATAATGGCACAAATGAACTAAGGCCATCTGCCACTTTTATTTATTGACTATGCTGTATTTGCCTTCTGAATTCTAGTACAAATATATTTTAAAGTTTGAAATTTTGTTATTAATATTGCATCCATTCATATAAATTTGTGTAGTACCTAATTTTTTTCTCAGTTCTCCTTTCTGCTTATCCCAAATTTTATTGGGAAGAAGTGCATCATCGTTAGAAGATATATATCTTTGAAATATATGTATATATTTTTATGTATATATTTAAATCTTAGTTTATTGTAGAGATGTGAGGTACAAATAAGAATTTACCTACACAAGTAAGCTACATGTAGGTGAAAGGTGGAGTCTGGGCCTCCATCTGGCGCATCTGGCTTCATTTACTCTGCATTGGGACCAGGCATCCTTTGTGTTGTAACATGCCCGCCTCCCTCCCTCTCTCCCCTGGAAGTGACCAGTGATTGTCCATCTCTCCCTTGTGCTAATGTGATTATGTTCAGGTCCCACATATGAGTGAGAACATGTGGTATTCAGTTATTTTTTTCTGTGACAGATAATTAAGTGTGATGATCTCCAAGTCCATCCAATTTGCTGTGAAGTGCATGCTTTTTTCTTCTTTATAGCTGTATAATACTCCATTGTTTATATGTATATTTTATTTATTCAGTCCACTTTTAATGGGCAGTAGGGTTGGTTTTATGTTTTTGTGATAGTGAATAGTGTAGCAATAAACATCCATGTGCAAGTGTTTTTTTTTGTGTGTGTGTGTGTGTGTGTGTGTGTGTGTGGAATTATTTATGTTTCTCCAGGTATAATCCCAGGAAAAAGACTGCAGGATTGTATAGAAGATCAATTTTTGGTTCTTTTAGGAACTACCACACTGCTTTCCATAGAAGTTGAACTAGCATGCACCCCCACCAGCAGTTTAGAAGTGTTCTCTTTACTCTGCGTGTGTGCTAGCATCTATTGTTTTTTGATTTATTAATGATGGCCATCCTTATAGGAATTAGGGGGTACGTCACTGTAGTTTTTATATTCATTTCTATGCTGATTAGTGTAGCTAACCATTTTTTCAAGTATCTGTTGACAGCTTGTGTATCTTCTTTTGAAAAGTGTCTACTCATATTTTGCTCACTTTTTATCTAGGACTGTTTTTTCTTTTAGCTCATTTGAGTTTCTTGTAGATTCTAGCTGTTAGGCTATTTTCATATACATAGTTAGCTAAAATTATTTTCCCTAACTGTGGGTTGTCTCTTTACTTTCTTGAAAGTCTCTTTTGGTATGCAAAAGATTTTCAGTCTGATGAGGTATCACTTGTCTAGCTTAGGTTTTATGGCATTTGCTTTAATTTTGTAATTTGGTCATGGATATGCTGCCTAATTTGATCTGCTTAGGGTGTTTTCTATTGTAATTATTAAAGTTTGAGATTTTACATTTAGGTTTTTGATGCATTTACAGTTGATTTTTTATATGGTGATAAATAGGGGTTTGATTTTTTTCCTCTGCATGTGGTCAATCAGTAACCTGGCAAAGGCCCATCCATAAGCAAAGAAAATTACGGACCAATCAATTTAATGAACAAGTTATGAAAACTTTAATCAAGATTCTAGAAAATTGGGTCCAGCATCACATCTCAAGGATCATCCATTATGACAATGTAGGCTTTATTCCTGAATGCAGGGTTGGTCAACCTTCACAAGACCAAAAATGTAATTCAGAGCATTAATAGGTGTAACACCAAGAACTACATGATTATATCATTAGATGCCGAAAACATTTAACAAAATCTAGCATCCCTTCTTGATAAAAACCCTCAAGCACCTAGGGCATAGAAAGAACATAAATCAGAACAGTTAGAGCCATCTATAATAAACCCACAGACATATTCTATTCAAGGGCTGAAACTGAAAACATTC
>NW_007248986.1:4440-6535 GCF_000164805.1 Carlito syrichta
AAAAATATTCCATGCTCATGGATTGGAAGTAGCATTATTGTCAAGATTTCCATCCTACTCAGGCAATCTATAAATTTAATGCATTACTCACCAAGTTACTAATATCATTTTTTTCAGATCAAAAACCACAATACAGAAATTCATATAAAAACAAAAAAGAGCACGGATAGTCAAAATAATCCTCAGCAAAATCAACAAGTGGAAGATATCACACTTCCAAACTTTCAAACTTTATCAGGAGGCTCAGTAATCAAAACAGTCTGGGATTGGTATAAGAAAGGCACATAGACCAATCGAATAGGACAGAGGTTTTGGGAGCAAAACCTCAGTCTCATAACCAGCTCTTCTTAGAAGACATTTACATTGTACTCAATTTAGATATACTATAGTAGTAACTAATTCTATGTAAATATATATATATGTGTATATATATATATATATATATATTTTTTTTTTTTTTTTTTTTTTTTTTTTTTTTGAGTTGGAGTCCCACTCGGTCGCCCAGACTGGAGTGCAGTGGCCACTCCCGGCCACCACAGCTGCGACCTGCTGGGCTCCGGCGACCCTTTCGCCTCAGCCTTCCAAGTAGCCGGAATTACAGGCGCGTGCTACCACCCCGGCTGATTTTTTGATTTATTGTAGAGATGAGGTCTTGCTGCCCAGGCAGGTCTTGAACCTGTGGGCTCAGGCAATCCCCTCACCTCAGCCTCCCAAAGGCGCGGGATTACAGGCTGAGCCACCGAGCCCGGTTTATATATTTTTTAATTTTAGAATTGTGGAGCACAAATGAGGATTTGCCACATAAGTAGGCAACATGAAGGTGAAGTTTGAGCTTCTAACTGGCCCGCTCTCTTCTTGGTTGGTTCAGAAATCCAGTGTGTTGCCATCTGCCGCCCTCCCTTTTTCCTCCCTCCCTCATTTAGTGGTGCCTCGTTTCTGCAAATTCGATCCTGTGCTTAAGTGAATAGTGTTCAGCGTCTGCTTATGAGTGACAGTATGTGTTTTTTAGTTGTTTCTATGAAAGTTCACTTAGTATGATGTTCTCCAACTGCATCCAAGTAACTAACTGCAAAGGCCATGATTTTGGTTTTCTATCTGGTTGCATAACATTCATGCATATGTACCACATTTTCTTTATTGATTAACCTTCCACAGGCATCTGGGTTGGTTGCATGCTTTTGTTATTGTGAATAGTGCAGCAATAAACATGTATGTGCAGGTGTGTTTTTGATAGAGAGATTTATGTTCCTCTGGGTATATTTTTAGGAGAAGGATTGTTGAATTTTGAAAGTCCAATTTTTCGTTCTTTGTAGAAATTGCCACACTGCTTTTCATAAAGGTTGGACGAGTATACATACCAACAACAGTATAGAAGCATTCCCTTTTCTCCACAGTTGTGCCAACACATATTGCTATTTTATGTATTAATAGTAGTCATCCTTACTTGAGTTATGTGGTATCTTATTGTAGTTTTGATTAACATTTCTCTGACAGTAAGACAGAGCATTTATTTCATGTGTTTCTTGGCTACTTTTATGTCCTCCTTTTAGAAATGTTTGTTTACGTCCTTGACCCCCATTTTTAAATGAGGTTGTTTGCTTTATTACTTTCAATTTCCTTGAGATGCTTGTAGACCATGGATGTTAGGCCTTGGTCAGATGCATAATTTGCAAATATTCTTTTTTCCTATTGTGTGTTTAGCCTTTTTACTCTCTTGATGGTTTCTTGATGTGCAAGAACTTTTAAATTTGTTAAGGTCCCACATGCCTATCTTCGCGTTTGTTCCATTTGCTTTTGAAGATTCGATCATGAATTCATTGTCTAAGCTGATGTTCATAAGGATATTTTCTGTTTTCTTCTAAGAGTCTTAAGTGTGAGGTTTTACCTTTATGTCCTTGATGCATTTTGAGTTGATTTTTTAATGAAATTGTTAGTGGTCCAGTTTCTTTCTTCCGCATATAGTCAGCCAGTTTTCACAGTAACATACGCAAAATTCAATTTCTTTTCCCCCAATGATTGTCATTTATGGCTTTTTTGAACATGAGTTTTTTTTGAGACTGTGTTTTATTTCCAGAATCCCTTTTTCCTGTTCCAT
>NW_007248987.1:0-4460 GCF_000164805.1 Carlito syrichta
TTAGATTCAACGTCCGCAGGAATATTCTTGTCATCTTACTATTGGCATACAAGAGTCTGGACATGCAGGACAACAGGAAACATCTTGGAGTTTTGCTTAGAACGAAACAGGAATCTGGGTCACTGTGTTCCTTGAAAGTTTCTACACGTGTTACTAAATAAGAACCAGGAATCTCGGTTTCCCTGTAACTTACAAACATCTGGGCAACTGCTACACTTATCCCTGGCTTAAGGCAGTGCTCATACCTAGGATTCAAAAGGGACTTTAGCTTGATGCATATCTGGAATCTGGGATATATGATCCCCATATTATTCAGAGCTACGTCCTATATGAATACCACCAATCGGACTTTACCGATCCCAAGGAACCTGTTGGGCCTCTTGATAGTTGTAACTCAGAATCTGGCCTACTGGTCCGTTTGTTCCACAGGATTCTATAAGGCGGGATTCCACAATCCACGGAATCTCCTCGCCATTTGTTAATGTGATCTCTGGCTTCAGGTTTACCTCGTAGTCCAGAAACTACTTCTGAACATTCTTTTTGCTATTCGGAATATGGATTTAGGTGTTCCCACATGTTTAGGACGTATTCTTAAGGGGGAACCAGCAATCTTTGATTCCATATCCCTGGGAAACTTCTGGAGGTATGAGTATTGGTATGTAAAAGTTTTTACTTCCACGTCACCAGAAAATGTCCGGACGTTTTCCTGATAAATAAAAAAAAAAGGAAATTGGGTTATGGGAGGCCTCAATCCATGAATTCTACAGGGCTCCATTATAAAGACTCACCTGGAATCTGGGCTTCTAGTTCTCCAAATTCTTCAGAGCTACTTGACACTTGGAATTGACAAGTGTCATTATAGATTCCCAGCAACCTTCTGGTCGTCTTGATTGTTGCAACCAAGAATCTATCCCTTAAATTCAGTTGGGTTCCTCAGGACAACTAAAGCCACATTCCTGGACAGAAAGAATCAACTGGGCATATTTGTATGTAACTCTTGACCTAAGATGGATCCTGTAATCCTAAAAAGTCTGTTTGTACATCTACTTGATTTGGGCCTGGGCTTTTGAGGCTACTGAGTATGTTGTACATATTTTTAAAGGTAGCCAAAAATCACGGATTCCACGTCCCTGGAAAACAGCTGGGCATTTGTCTATTTTTATACAGAATTTTGGAATCCAGATGCCAGGGAAAATCAGAGCATCTTACGGAGAACAAGACAGGAATCCGTGTTCAGGGAGTCCTCAATCACCAAAATCTCTAAGGCCTCTTGATAAGGTTTAATGAGCAGTCTGGGCTTGTAGGTCTCTACATTTTTCAGAGCTACTTTCTGCTTGGATGCCTAAAATCTCTCATTACAGATTCCCAAGAAGTTTACAGTCCTCTTGATAATTATAATCGAAGATCTGGACCTACAATTCTGTTTGTGTCTTGTGAACAACTTCGACCATCATCCAGTTCCCCAGGAATCAATTGGCATTTTGCTACTAAATCCTTCGTTTCAGGTTGACTCAAAGTACAGAAGTTTCTTGTGGTCAGGCTGGTAGCAATTGGGATATTGAGTTTACAATATTACACATTTTTACAATGTCTTGTTAAGGGGACCATGGGAACCTGGATTACAGTTCCCAGGTACCACATGTGAGTCTTCCTATTGATATCCAAACAATTGTAAATCTACGTTCATCAGGAAATATTCAACGAATTGCTGAGAATGAAGCAGGATTCTCTGTTATGGGAGTCTTCATATACAGGAACCTACATCGCTTCTTGCTACAGAAGAACAAGGAATCTGGGTTACATGAGTCCTCACATCCCCAAAAACTACAGGAGTCCTACTAAGGGATAAAAATGTATCAGGGATTTGACGCAGGAATATGGGAAATTGGAGTCCTTTTATACAGAAAAATTCACAGCCTCTTGCTAAGGACGAATAACGAATCTGGGTTAACATATACTCAATCCTAAATATCTACAGGGCGTCTTCCTAAGGGTTAAACAAGAATCAGGGTTTTGTAGCAGGAATCTGGGTATTGGGAGTCCTCATCCACAGGAAACTACAGTCTCTTGCTAAGGAAGAATAAGGAATCTTGTTTTCCCGTGTCCTCAATGCCAAAAATCTAATGACCATCTTGATAAGGGCTAAACAAGTATCAGGGTTTCGAAGTAGGAATCTGGAGACTGAGAAACCTTATATGCAGTAAACTACAGGGGCTCTTTCTAAGGAATAATAAATAATTGGGTTTCCACGAGTCATCAATTCCAAAAATGTACAGGACGTCTTGCTAAGTTCTACAAAACTCTGGGCTTCAAAGAACTCACATTTTTCTGAGCTGTTTCCTATTTGGGTATTATGAATCAGTCATTCCAGAAGACCAGCAACATTCAGGTCCTCTCTATAGTTTAAAGGTTAACATGGCACTACAAGTCCATTTAGATTCTGGATCCTCTAACGCCAAATTCCAGGACACAAGTAATCATCTCGGTTCTTTTGAATGTGAGCCCTGAGTTCAGGCTTAAGTCGTATGCCAGAAACATCTGGTAGTTCAGTTATTCGGAATTAGGAACTTGTCTTTAGATGTTGCACCAATTTTAGAAGGTATTTTTGGGAGGGCACAAGGTTCTGAACTTCCAAGTCTACAGGAATATTCTGGAATCTTTCCATTGGGAGCCAAGAGTCTGGACTTCTAGGGCACCGGGAAACATTTGGTAGTTTTTCTGAGAATGAAGCAGGAATCTGGGACACTATGTCTCCAGAAAGCTTCTACTCATGTTACCAGTGTGAAACAAGGAAAGTCAGTTTCCATGTGACCAGCAAACTTCTGAGCAGTTGCTAATTTTTCCCTGGCTTCAGGTAGTTCTCAAACCTAGAAGTCTACAGCATATTTCTAAATGGTAATCAGGAATTTGGGAGTCCTCTTCCTCACATTATCAGAGCTAATTATTGTATTCATACCACCAATCTGACACTACCGATCCCAAGGGACCTGCTGCTCGTCTTGTTAGTTGTAACAGAGAAGCTGACAATCTACTCTGTTTGTTTTGCAGGAGCTTGGCAGGCCAGATTCCAAAACCCAAGGAATAATCTCCCCATTTTATAATGTAATATCTGGCTTCATGTTTTCCTCCTAATTCCGAAACTACTGCTGGAATTTCTGGTTTATATTTGGAACTTGGCTTTAGGAGTTCCTACATATTTCGGATATATTCTTAAAGGCGATGCAGCAATCTTGGATTCCAGGGCCCTGGTCCCCTTTGGGCATATGAGTATTGGTATTTAAGAGTTTGTACTTCCATGTTGGCAAGTAACGTCCGGGAGTCTCATTGAAAGCAAAAAGAATCTCGGTCATGGGAGTCACCCATCCCAGAATTCTACAATCCACATTATAAGGGATAATCTGGAATCTGGGCTTCTAAATCCCCACATTTTTTAGGGCTATTGGTCTCTTGGATATGACAATTTCTCATTATACATTCTCATCCACCCTCTGGTCATCTTGATAGTGATAACCGATAATGTGTACCTACAAGTCCTTTGGCTACCACGGGACAACAAAGGGCAGATTCTAGGGCCCAAAGAATCTTCTGACCATGTTTGTGTGTAACACTAGTCTTACGATGCACCTCGCAATGGTAAAACTTCCGTTTGACCGTCTATTCAGATAAGGGACTGGTGTTTTGAGGTTTGTAAATATTTATTACATACTTCAAAGAGTCCTTAGGAATCATGCAATCCAAGTCCCTAGGAAACGTCAGGGCATCTGTCTATTTGTATACACAGCTTGGGTACCCACATCACATGGGAAAATCAGTGCATCTTCCTGAGAACGAAAAGGAAATCCGGTACTAAGAGTTCTCATTAACTGGAATCTCCAGGGCCTCTTGATAAGGATTATTCAGCAATCTGGGCTTCTGGATCCCTACATTTTTCAGAGCTACTTGCTCCTTGGATATGCTAAATCTGTCATTACAGATCCACAGGACCATTCTGGTACTCTTGTTAGTTGTAATCAAAGATCTGGACCTACAAATACTTTTGTGTCTTAGGAACATCTAAGACCATAATCATGTTCCCCAGAATCAGAAGGCATATTTGTACAAAATCCCTCGACTCAGGTGACCTCAAACTATAGAAAATTCTTGTAGGTGTGCAAGTCGGAATTGGGATGTTGGGTTTTGAAGATTCCACATTTTGGGGAGGACTTGTGAAGGGGAGCCAGGGATCTTGGATTCCAGTTTCCAAAGAACATGATGGGGGTCTTTCTATTGATATCCAAATAACTGGAATTCTTGGTCACCAGGAACTGTCTCGGCATCCTGCAAAGTGAAGCAGGAAGCTGGGTAATGGGAGTCATCATAAACACGAAACTACACGTCATATTGCTAAGGAAGTATAAGGAATATTGGTTATATGAGTCCTCAATCCCAAAAATTACAGCCCGTCTACCTAAGAGGTAACC